>NC_086449.1:581744668-582044668 GCF_028390025.1 Pseudophryne corroboree | reverse complement strand
CATGAGGAGCTTCACATCTGTGAGATAGCAGCGGGGGACAGCTGTAGTTTTCGAAGCAGCTTGTCTCCATCTTCAGGAGAGCGAATTATGTGAACTTTGCCATCAATCTCCACAATGAGGCGAAAAGGAAACCCCCAACGATATTTGTAACCATTACTGCGCAGTGCAGAGGTAACAGAGTGTAGATCACGCCGTTTAGCAATGGTCACTGGCGACATATCTTGGTAGATCTGGATCCGAGAATCTTCAAACAGAATTGAAGTCGAATTTCTGCATGCCATCGTAATACTGTTCTTTATTTTGAAAGACAAAAACCGGAGGATAACATCACGGGGAGGATCAGAGTCCTTTGGTTTAGGTCTCAGGGCGCGAAGAGCTCTTTCAATCGAAATGGCAGAATCCGAAAGCGACGGGACCAAGTAAAGAAACAGGCGTTTAAGGTATGGTTCCAGTTCGGAGGCCGATACAGATTCAGGGACATTGCGAATGCGTAAATTATACCGTCTCTCGCGATTTTCGCTATCCTCAACTTTATCTTTGAGGAATTCCAATTCGCCGGATAGGTAGCTTATGTCCTCCCCCACTTGTTTGTGGAAATCCTGTTGTTTTTCCACCCGTGATTCCAGCGCGGTGGTGCGGGAATCCAGAGCCACCAGGTTAAATTTAAGTTCACCAATCGCTGACTGGAGAGCGGTGGTGAAAGAATTCTTAAGATCCAGTATCATATTCTGAAGGGATTGAATATCCGCCTTGGTTGAGGGTGAATCTGTCGGATCCATGGCGGGGGTGACAGCCGTGAGGACGGAGACGGGACTTCAGCTGGTTTCTCCCGGCGTGAAAAGTGTTGCGAAATATCTTGTGAAGCTCCTGTTTTTTTTGCCCGGGTGTTCGCTCTGCTCATAATATCTGGTGAGATATAAGTGCCGTTTAGGGAGTGATTACAAGAAAGGTCCACCAGAATGTCACGTGCTCCTCAGTTGAATTGGGCAGGGGGGAGGTCAGGCATTTGTGTGTTCACATCATTTGAAGGACCTAGGACCAATTAATCTGTTAAAACAGTGAAAGGGATCCACAGGAGAGCATCCTGAATCACACTGTACCGAGAGTAGGTGAAATGTAGTATAAGAGATAACAGCAGGGGGCTCTGAGAATCAGATCCAGCGGGGTGCACTATATACACAAAAAAGAAAAGAGTGGGGTAGGGGTATATAGCGTCCAGCTTGCAGGCAGTGAACTGTGTTGAGCTGAGGCTTTGACCTCCCTGCTGGGATAGTGAGCTTATGTCCCCCGAATCACAATAGGGGCAGCACAGTGCATAGTCCTGCCACCTCCAAGATGGCCGCCATCAGCAGGGTCTAATGTGCCCCTCCACAAGCCACCACAGCCAGTTATCTACAGGGCCAGGGGTCTGCTGTCCCCCCCACCGTCCACAGAGTGTGTCTTCCCCCCCCCCCCCCCCGGTGAGTGGATGTGGCAAGCGGGCCGCTTGTACTAGCGCAGCGCCGTGTTCCTCTCACCGCCACATCCAAGATGGCCACCGGACCACCGCCGCTCGGCTCAGCTCCGGCCCCGTAGCTCCAGGGGCTCTCCTCACCACCGTGACCTCGCGGCCGGGTCCCCCAGGTAGAAGAAGTGCAAGGGGACAGGCGGTTCAGCGGTGCGCGGCTCCCGGTTCTCGGCTGAACTCGGGCGCGGGTGTAATAAATTGAGGCCCCGGCTCCACCACGGGGGGAAGGCCGCAACCTGCAATGTGCTAAAGTATCAATGCCTGACATCTAGCTATGGTGGTCATTCCGAGTTGTTCGCTCTGTAATTTTCTTCGCATCGCAGCAATTTTCCGCTAACTGCGCATGCGCAATGTTCGCACTGCGACTGCGCCAAGTAAATTTGCTATGCAGTTAGGTATTTTACTCACGGCATTACGAGGTTTTTTCTTCGTTCTGGTGATCGTAATGTGATTGACAGGAAGTGGGTGTTTCTGGGCGGAAACTGGCCGTTTTATGGAAGTGTGTGTAAAAACGCTACCGTTTCTGGGAAAAACGCGGGAGTGGCTGGAGAAACGGAGGAGTGTCTGGGCGAACGCTGGGTGTGTTTGTGACGTCAAACCAGGAACGAAACTGACTGAACTGATCGCAGTTGCCGAGTAAGTGTGGAGCTACTCAGAAACTGCTAAGAACTGTCTATTCGCAATTCTGCTAATCTTTCGTTCGCAATTTTACTATGCTAAGATTCACTCCCAGTAGGCGGCGGCTTAGCGTGTGCAAAGCTGCTAAAAGCAGCTTGCGAGCGAACAACTCGGAATGAGGGCCAATGTGTGGATACAAAGTATATAATTGAGCCTAGCTGTAGAGTCCTGTTTTAAGAAGTTTATAAGAGAAAGAGAAGTTTGTGTGTCTGTATGTATTTAGACCAATTGTCTGTTTAAATATGTGCCATTGGGAAACTAATTATTTTATGTTTATATTAAAACCAGCTATAAAGGTTTATATGTAGATACTAATTTGTTGTATTTTAAAGTAAACCAGTGGTAAAAATTAAATTAAAAAATAAATAAATATTTTTTAATTAGTCTGCCAGCGCTATCTGTACTTTGTTCTTGTGGTGTTTGGATTTGAAGGGTTGAGTGGTCCCTTTGATGGTGGAGAGCAGCAGGTAGACTATTAATTAAATAATTTGTTTAAATTACTGAGCTTTTTTCTGATTGGCGCCAAGATACACTTGGTGTTTCTTCCTGCTGTAACAGCCAGGCTGTGCCGGCAGGAGGCTTCCTTAGTTTCTGTGTCAGTGCACTAATTGCGGCGTGATCACAATTAGAGCACGGTCAAAGTTGGTGGGTGGTGGGTAGCATGCTGGGCGGCCTTGCCCTGTGATGGGTGGCCTCCAGCATGTGTTTTAAAGAGTAGCAAATAAGGCCCAATATCATGCCCAGAGATCATTTGTAAACTGTAGGCATAACATAGATGTACACAAATGCTGTCATCCTGAGACCCCATTGATTCCGAAGACTTGGGAAAATTCAGGGAAAAAATAATAAAAGGCATGGTAGACTCTGGTTCTTAGAAAATCTCAGTACAGTAGAATCCTGATTATCCATGATCTCATGGTGATGTGGAACAGCCAAACATCTAAAAATATATATTTTTTTTAATACTCCCTGATACTACAGAATAAAAACTGTATAATAAATACAATCCACATGGGGGG
The DNA here is from genome assembly GCF_028390025.1 of Pseudophryne corroboree. Lineage (NCBI taxonomy): Eukaryota > Metazoa > Chordata > Amphibia > Anura > Myobatrachidae > Pseudophryne > Pseudophryne corroboree. The sequence continues at coordinate 582,041,464 of NC_086449.1, read as the reverse complement.
TAATTCAGAGTTGATCGCAGCAGGAACTTTGTTAGCAGTTGGGCAAAACCATGTTCACTGCAGAGGAGGCAGATATAATATGTGCAGAGAGAGTTAGATTTGGGTGGGTTATTTTGTTTCTGTGCAGGGTAAATACTGGGTGCTTTATTTTTACACTGCAAATTAGATTGCAGATTGAACACACCACACCCAAAACTAACTCTCTCTGCACATGTTATATCTGCCTCCCCTGCAGTGCACATGGTTTTGCCCAACTGCTAACAAAGTTCCTGCTGCGATCAACTCAGAATTACCCCCATACTTGCCAGCCCCAGTGCTAAAAGATGGCGACTGGCTAATTTGTTCTGCCTTAGGGTGGTATCTGATTTACTGCAGCTAATTGACTCATCTGGGGCTATCTTCTTAGCCCTGATGCCGGTACTTATCGGGATTTTGTGGCAAACGAAACCAAATCCCAGATAAGCAAACATAAGCAAACAAATTGAGCCACAGCTTTTCGTGGATCCTATGTGTTTTTGTGCTAAAAAGGGTAATTTTTCATGTGGGAAAAAAGGGGCTATAATTGGATAACCCAAAAAATGCCAAAAAATGCTAAAATTGCAAAAAAAATAATATTTTTTTGCTATAATAATTACTGCCGTTATTAGGATAATTATGTTAGTTATTAGGAAATATTATAATAGTTAATAGGATAATTAATATTGCTCAAAAATGACCTGTGACCTCTGCCTATTTCGAATTAAGATCCCCAAATGTTGGCGAAAGGAAAAATGGTGGTAAGAACTGGATCTCACAAAATGATTTAATGGAGGACTATTTGCTAGTATTAATATTGATACTAATTACTAATGCTAATAATTAACACTGCTATTGTTATTAATGTCAATGTTGATGTGAATGCTGTACTGATGTTACCATGCTTGTCCCCAGAGGTAAGATAAGAAAAAAGAGTTAACTACCTCCTCAGCTATAGGGTTTATCGCAGGTCTCTGAGTTAATGGTTCCAGGCACTTTACATATGAGAAAACACTGCGTGAAACAACAACATGTGGCTACTTGAATCTGCCCCACAGTGCCAGGAATCTAGTTCTTTGTGGATGTTATTGGTAATGTAACCACACACCTACCAGAGTAAGTTAAGTAAATTAACTACTAGTGGAAATGATTCCATATGCGTGTTTATTTAATTTTCTTCTGATCTTTTGCTATAGGTTACTGACCACTGTGTCATAAGACTGACCTTATTATTTTAATTTTTGTCCTCATTACTACAAACCAGGCATTAGTGGTGTGATCATTACTATTCTCATTTCTTGGCCTTTTGCTCAATAGACCAGATATTTTAATTGTTTTTTATTGTAATTGTCACATTCTATATTTTTGTGTTAGGTTTTTTTCCTGTATATTATAATTTTAAGTGACTGACTTTTGGTCTCATTTTAACATATACCATTAATGGTTGGTTTAAATAAAATCCAAAAATATTGTTTGTTCCATGACTATAGCATTACAGGAGCACCACCAAAGTATTATTTTCCATGCCTATTCCATGGTCTAATTATATTTCTAAATGTGTCATTACGTACTTCCCCTACATATCACGTCAGTGATAGTACCAGAACTTCAGATTCCCCTTCCCTTTTTCTTTGGTTTATGTTTCCTTGGTTTTTACTTATGAGGAGGCAAAACACAAAACTGCAGTTGACACATCATTGGGCCTATTCCATTTCAAAATAGTGCTGTCCGGTCTTCACGGTACAGTACCATGCAGCTCTTCATGGATGAAGCACCAGCACTATCTTAGGAGTATATTTTGAGAGGTCTCTGGCCATGTTCATCTTTCTGAGTTGACTGCTACAGTATATGAGATGCCAATTTGCGACTGATTTAAAGTTTAAAGATTTAAAGACTGACCTGCTAAAGTGCTATATCCAGAAAACTTTATAAAAAAGATGAGAATGAGAGATATCCTTTATTTCTACAAAGTCACTTAACTTGTGTAATCATTTGAAGTGTTTCTAGGGTCAGTCATTCCATAGATCCAAAGTAACTACTTGCAGTTCAGGATTTTTCTCTTTAGTCCTACATGTATCTGAAAATGATTGATGCTAAATTATGGTCATGTAAATGAAACTCCATGGAAGAGAGAATATGGATGCTGTATTTGTCAGCTCTGGTATGCCTTTGCATTTGGAACTTGTTCTTGGGATAAATTGCTTAAATTACATTTTCTAACATTACTGCTGACCTTTACACCCACTTGTTTTAGACACTGTCATCTTGTTCTGAAAATGTATGTATTCTGCACAATGCTGTACTCCGGAACTCTTTTTATATCCTTTTATTATTTTACTTTTTTATATATTTTTTCCAGTTATGTCCAATAATAATTGTACCTTAAACACTGTATTGGCTTGGTAGACCTTAATTGTTTTTTTCTCTAATGGCTGAATGTTATTCCAATAGAAATGACAACTCAATCTGCAACCTCTATGCCCATCCAAATTCCAGTAACCGCACTACTTGCTTGCATACACTTTGTATTCTTGTACTCTTGCCCATCACCAGAGGCGGATTTAGACCTCATGGGGCCCTAAGCAAAATACCGATTTGGGGCCCCCCTACCTCAAACAATCCATAGCACTATATTTTTGTTCTGACTTACTTACTTACATTACAGATGGAGTTCCGTCTGTGCATGGGTCTATCACTGCGTCACACGCGCCCCATTCACTAGAATGAGAGCGTCTTAGTGCACTTCCGGCGGGGCTAAGCGGCGACCAATCAGACAGAGAGTGCCCCACAAAGGTGCTGTGTGCGCGCTCCGAAGGCGCGCGCACCAAAAAAATGGGTGTGGCCAATTAAAATGGGACGTGATACACAGACATATGCCCCCAATAGTGCAGTGCCAGATCCACAATTGCCCCCACAGTGCCAGATCCACAATTGCCCCCCACAGTGGCCAGGTATACAAATGCCCCCACAGTGCCAGATATACAAATGCCCCCACAGTGCCAGATCCACAAATGCCCCCACAGTGCCAGATCCACAAATGCCCCCACAGTGCCAGATCCACAATTGCCCCCACAGTGTCAGGTAATACCTGACACTGTGGGGGCAATTGTGGATCTGGCACTGTGGGGGAAATTGTATACCTGACAGGTATACAAATGCCCACACAGTGCCAGGTATACAAAAGCCCCCACAGTGCCAGGTAAACAATTGCCCCCACAGTGCCAGGTATACATACAAATGCCCCACAGTGCCAGCCAATTGCCCCCACAGTGCCAGGTATACATACAAATGCCCCCACAGTGCCAGCCAATTGCCCCCACAGTGCCAGGTATACATACAAACGCCCCACAGTGCCAGCCAATTGCCCCCACAGTGCCAGGTATACATACAAATGCCCCACAGTGCCAGCCAATTGCCCCCACAGTGTCAGGTATACATACATATGCCCCACAGTGCCAGCCAATTGCCCCCATAGTGCCAGGTATACAATTGCCCCCACAGCAGCCAGTGCTGCAGCTGCTTACCGCTGCTGCACTGCTGCTGCTCCTCCGGGCGGCTGTGAGTGAGGCAGGGTGACGGTGTGACAGTGTCAGTCAGGAGAGGAGAGTGCCCGCCAGCGCGGCTATGTCTGGCGATGGCGGCATGTAGCGGACTTCAAACCAGCCGCCGGTTCGTGAGCCAGTCAGAGCTTGCGGACCAGCGGCTCCTGATTGGCTGCCGGTCCGCGAGCTCCGATTGGCTCACGAACCGGCGGCTAGTTTGAAGTCCGCTATACGCCTCCGCACCAGACACAGCCGCGCTGGCGCGCTCTCCTCTCCTGACAGGCTGACAGCTGAGACACGCTGCCGCCGGACTGAGCGGCAGCGTGTCTCAGTGACACAAGGGGGGCCCCCCTGACCCGGCGGGCCCTAGGCAACCGCTTAGGTTGCCTAGCGGCAAATCCGCCACTGCCCATCACTGTAGCCCTAATGTAATACCCTGGCTGAAGAACTGTTCTTACAAACAGCCGTTCATTTATAGCTAGCACTGTTTTTTAATGATGGGTTTAGTATGAAATACCTACAATCAAAATCCCAATAGTCAAAATCCTGACAAGGTCAAAATACAGACATTTAAAATACTGACAAGGTCAAAATACCTACATTTAAAATGTCGACAGATCAAAAAGTCGACACAAGGTTTTCATTGTTTTTGTGTGTGTCGACATATGTTGACATGGACACCATATAAATATACCGCACGGTATTTTGACCTTGTCAGTATTTTAAATGTCGGTATTTTGACCATGTCAGGATTTTGACTTTGTCAGGATTTTGACCGTCGGTCAATGGTTGTTGGGATTTTAACTGACGGGATTTTGATTGTAGGTAAATTGACCACATTCCCTAATTATATGTAACTCTTCTGGAACCGAGGTATGGATCTCAGCTATAATACATTTTCAGGTCAGCTGATATACAGTAAAAGGCTCCATTTAATAACAAAACTATATGTTAGCGGCATATTTCATTTAGTATTACTGTGATACTTATGAAAAGGCTACTGGTATTTAACATCACTTACCTGCCTTGCGAGGTCCAGCAGTGTCCTCCTCTTCTGCGGTGTCCTGCTGTATCAGCCTAACACTAATGCATGAAGTCTGCGCATGATCATTGTGCTTCAACCTGTCAGAGGCCCAGCAGTGCTGGAAGGTTTTGTTGAGGCTGGAAAGGCTTTGATCTGTCCACATTGGTTTGGCCCCCTCTATAGATGTTATAAGTGCTACAGTCATAACAGTGGTAAGCTAATACCCCTTTCAGACTGACAGAGCCGGGTCACACCTGGGAATGTGTTGCCGGACACATCCTGGGACACAACCCGGGAATGGTTGTGTGAGGAACTGCGCCACTCCTAGATGCGGCTGTAGGGTCTGGGTAGCAGCTATAGAACAGATGGAGAGTGTACTATACACACCCCCTAGAGATATATAGGTGCAAAGAAGAAATGTTCAGCGCTCTCCCTTTCCCCCTTCCTGAGATATACAATGTATTAAATAATTTACACAATCAAGAATGGAGTATAAAAAATATATATTTTTATTTAAAGTATATGTATAAAAACGATGAATGTAAATTCTTCTTAAATAATTGATCAATTAATTAATTAAGATGCAATAAAAATAGATGAAGAGGACTTGTAAGGTGATAAAATGCACTATACCTATACTAATACCCAGTTGATATCAGATAAAAGATAAAATGAACCAATTAAAATAATGACTAAGTTTAAACGACCTGAATGAATATGTTACACACCTAATACCGGTATACAAAAACAGACATGCAACACAGATGTGGACACAAGTGGATGCTGCAGTATTTTCACCTGTGGGTACACTTATTAGCGTTCTACAGCGGGTGTCTGCCGGCAGACCACGAGAACCTAACCACTCCACCAACGGATTAAGGTACAAACAAAGACTTATTCCAAGCAAGGAATTTAGTACCTTCCTGGAACATCTCCACTTTCAAAGACCAAAGTGAATTTTATCACGTTATTTCTACAGACTGCCCATAGATTACTGCACCTTATAGAGACTTTACCTGCACCTAACGGGGTAAAACGCTAATAAGTGTACCCACAGGTGAAAATACTGCAGCATCCACTTGTGTCCACATCTGTGTTGCATGTCTGTTTTTGTATACCGGTATTAGGTGTGTAACATATTCATTCAGGTCGTTTAAACTTAGTCATTATTTTAATTGGTTCATTTTATCTTTTATCTGATATCAACTGGGTATTAGTATAGGTATAGTGCATTTTATCACCTTACAAGTCCTCTTCATCTATTTTTATTGCATCTTAATTAATTAATTGATCAATTATTTGAGAAGAATTTACATTCATCGTTTTTATACATATACTTTAAATAAAAATATATATTTTTTATACTCCATTCTTGATTGTGTAAATTATTTAATACATTGTATATCTCAGGAAGGGGGAAAGGGAGAGCGCTGAACATTTCTTCTTTACAACCCGGGAATGTCCCCTTTCACACTGCACTTAGATCTGGGATTGACCTGGGGCAGCCCCGTTTACACTGATCCCGGGAAATCCCTGAAAATGCATATGTATGTCATAAGAAATGGACATTTTTCTTGCTCACATATATGAGGTCACAACAGGCAAGTAAAGGGAGGGGTGGGGCCTGCTCACAGCATTGCTGCAGTCATGGCCAACGGAGTACCAGTGTGTATGCCGGAGCTCATGATTCTTTGTGCTTTTCAGCTGTTTCATGCAGCCAGTGAGAGCATGATGCAGCTTGTCACATTGTGCAGTATACTGCACATGTATTTTATGAGGAGGAGGAGGGCGCAATTTATGGTGGAGAGGGCTGCTAGTTGCTTACAATATTTGCGCAGGAGGAGAGGCCTCATATCATCCAGAATTAGTACCATCCTGAGACTGAACACGGGGACCAAGAGATCATTGTGGTCCAGAGATCGCCGGCACGGAGAAGCCTTTAAGAGGACCATGGAAGCTTACCAGGATGATGAGTGGATGGCTAACTTCCGTGTGTCTCGTGCAACCTTTGATTACATCCTGGGCTTACTTACCCCAGCACTTGACAAGCAGACCACCAGACTTAGGAGGCCCATTGGGGCACGCAGGAGGCTAGCCATTGCATTGTGGTGGTATGCTACCCCGGGAGAGTACCGCACAATCTCGTGCTTGTTTGGTGTTGGGATCTACACAGTCTGTGTTATAGTCCACCAGGTGACTCAGGCAATGGTGTCTACTTTATACAAGCGCTTCATATCTTTACCACAAGGACAGCGCTTACAGGATACATAAAAGGATTTGTGAAGCGAGGCTATCCGCAGTGTGCAGGAGCGATTGATGGGACACCCATCCCCATTATTGCCCCACATGACAACCCTGCAGACTATTTTAACAGGAAAAGCTGGCACTCCATCATATTACAGGCTGTTGTGGACCACAAATATTGGTAAGTGTTTATTTTTGGGTGGTAGGATGAGTTGCATTGGTGTTTTACAGTATAATTTTTTTAATTTAAATGTATTTCAGTTTCCTAGATGTGTTTATTGGCTGGCCAGGATGATCTCATGACTCCCGAGTTCTTGCCAATTCAGATCTTTTCAACATTGTAGAGGAGAAGCAGGATGGCTGGCTGTACCCCAAAGAGGTAAACATTTTTTTAAATGATCTCCTATGTGCTGTATTTTAGTTGTAATGGTTGCATATAATTGCCTAAATAATTTTTTATCCCTATCTTATTATAGTTTTGACTGACTCTGCAATATATTCTTTTCCCCATTTTAAAACAGTATTCTTAGATCATGAATGGGGTGGAGATCCCCGTTCACATCATCGGGGATGCAGCATACCCTTTACGCCACTGGATTATGAAGGGCTACACCCAACAGATCCAGTTGAGCCCTGAAAAAGAAACACACACACACACACACACACACACACACACACACACACACACACACACACACACACACTGAGTTCGGCAAGGATGGTGGCAGAGAACACCTTTGGCAGGTTAAAAGGAAGATGGCGTTGTTTGATGAAGCAGAATGATGTTGACCTAAAGATCATGCCTAATGTAATAGCCATGTGCTGTATATTGCACAACATCTGCAAACTTAAAAATGAACTATTTCTACCTGAGTGGACTGTGCAGGACCCTGATGTTGGAAACCCATCTGTTGGATGTGCATTTTTTGGTGCTGACACAAACTCCACAGCAGAACAAATCCTTGACACTATTACGGAAAACCTTGCAGCACTGTTACAATAGTAGTTACAACCCTTTCATCATTATTAGGAAAGTTGAGTATTAGAAAAGTAATCACAACATGTTTGGTTAGTTATATTTTGTTTATTTTGTTTACCACCTTTGTGTTTTATGTGCAATTTGTAGCCAAAAAATAAACACATTAACAGCATGTGTATATATGTTGAAAAAATAGTTTCTATTAGTTCCCAAACAAGGAAAACATGGACTACTGATACGCACATTTGGGTACATTATGCATATACAGATGTAGCCACCTTTATCTTGACTGTTTCTCCGCCGAGACGGGCGTCTAGCCACGCTAATGCGATAGCTGAGTTTCATCACAGGCAGGCGCGTTGAGACGATCTAGATACTCATCATGCATTACACATCTCCACCACTGTGTCGCTAATGCTCCACTAATCCAGTACTTTCGATCGTACAGTATAGCGGCGGATTGATCTACAGCTCTGGCAATACTGTAGGCGTAACGGGAGGCGGTGGAAAAAAGTATGGAGTACTGTACAGTATGTGTATGGAGACGCAACTACAGTAATTGTGTAAAAGGAAGAATGTACAGTACAATGTATAAACACCGTGCTTTTAAAATATATGAGCGTCTGAGTTCGCTAATGCATAATGGGAATGGAGGACTAGCAAATGCGAGCGTCCGAGTCCTCTAAGGCATAAACCAACAGCAATGGGGCGGGGGCCGGGCGCTGTTTGCAGTACTTTCACACATGAAATTGGAAATCTCTCATGAGGCGTCGTGGGCTAGGGGTGAAGGCTCCCACCTCCCTCGCTGGGAGTCCAGGGTTCGAGACCTGATGTGCTTTCTTTCTTTTTTTTTTTTTTTTCTGTAATAATGCACTGTATTATTTTATTTACATTGTAAGACAGTCAATGGAAGGATGCACACAGGTTTCACATAAATCAAAGTACATCTGCAGGAGCGATTCTTTACGCTAAATGCACCTAAACAGCGGGAATGAAATGAGTGTATTCTGACGCTACCAACTGAGCAAAACAGTACTGTACAGTAGATCTTCAGCGTTTGTGTATTGCACAGGACCTGAATTTCCTCCCTGTGCAGGCCCCCAGGGGGGAAGGGCGATGGGGGTAGGGGGGAGACGATGGAAAATACTGTGCCTTTGAAATGCAATTACATGAGCGTCCGAGTACACTACGGCATACTGTAAACCAACACCAATGGGAAGGAAGTGCCAACCTTATTTTTAATGTGTTCCCGTGACATTCACTTTAAAAAAAAAAAAATTATCTCCAATACAGTACATCCAATGGAAGGATGCACACAGGTTTCACATAAATCAAAGTACATCTGCAGGAGCGATTCTTTACGCTAAATGCAACCTACAGTACAGTACGGTACTGTAAGTGAGCAAAATAGTACTACAGTGGGCGTTTGTGTATTGCACATGACCTGCATTCCCTCCCTGTCTACTGCATGATCTGTGCAGGCTCCCATGGGGGAAGGGCAACAGGCTAGCAGGAGGCGGAGGAAAACACCGTGCTTTACAAATGCGAGCGTCCGAGTCCTCTAAGGCATAAACCAACAGCAATGGGGCGGGGGCCGGGCGCTGTTTGCAGTACTTTCACACATGAAATTGGAAATCTCTCATGAGGCGTCGTGGGCTAGGGGTGAAGGCTCCCACCTCCCTCGCTGGGAGTCCAGGGTTCGAGACCTGATGTGCTTTCTTTCTTTTTTTTTTTTTTTTCTGTAATAATGCACTGTATTATTTTATTTACATTGTAAGACAGTCAATGGAAGGATGCACACAGGTTTCACATAAATCAAAGTACATCTGCAGGAGCGATTCTTTACGCTAAATGCACCTAAACAGCGGGAATGAAATGAGTGTATTCTGACGCTACCAACTGAGCAAAACAGTACTGTACAGTAGATCTTCAGCGTTTGTGTATTGCACAGGACCTGAATTTCCTCCCTGTGCAGGCCCCCAGGGGGGAAGGGCGATGGGGGTAGGGGGGAGACGATGGAAAATACTGTGCCTTTGAAATGCAATTACATGAGCGTCCGAGTACACTACGGCATACTGTAAACCAACACCAATGGGAAGGAAGTGCCAACCTTATTTTTAATGTGTTCCCGTGACATTCACTTTAAAAAAAAAAAAATTATCTCCAATACAGTACATCCAATGGAAGGATGCACACAGGTTTCACATAAATCAAAGTACATCTGCAGGAGCGATTCTTTACGCTAAATGCAACCTACAGTACAGTACGGTACTGTAAGTGAGCAAAATAGTACTACAGTGGGCGTTTGTGTATTGCACATGACCTGCATTCCCTCCCTGTCTACTGCATGATCTGTGCAGGCTCCCATGGGGGAAGGGCAACAGGCTAGCAGGAGGCGGAGGAAAACACCGTGCTTTACAAATGCGAGCGTCCGAGTCCTCTAAGGCATAAACCAACAGCAATGGGGCGGGGGCCGGGCGCTGTTTGCAGTACTTTCACACATGAAATTGGAAATCTCTCATGAGGCGTCGTGGGCTAGGGGTGAAGGCTCCCACCTCCCTCGCTGGGAGTCCAGGGTTCGAGACCTGATGTGCTTTCTTTCTTTTTTTTTTTTTTTTCTGTAATAATGCACTGTATTATTTTATTTACATTGTAAGACAGTCAATGGAAGGATGCACACAGGTTTCACATAAATCAAAGTACATCTGCAGGAGCGATTCTTTACGCTAAATGCACCTAAACAGCGGGAATGAAATGAGTGTATTCTGACGCTACCAACTGAGCAAAACAGTACTGTACAGTAGATCTTCAGCGTTTGTGTATTGCACAGGACCTGAATTTCCTCCCTGTGCAGGCCCCCAGGGGGGAAGGGCGATGGGGGTAGGGGGGAGACGATGGAAAATACTGTGCCTTTGAAATGCAATTACATGAGCGTCCGAGTACACTACGGCATACTGTAAACCAACACCAATGGGAAGGAAGTGCCAACCTTATTTTTAATGTGTTCCCGTGACATTCATTACAGTACTGTGTTTTGTCTGCGGGACTCGGACGCTCACATACAGTATTCATAAAGTATTGTAGATGGATCATATACTGTATGCTGTACTACTGTATTTGCGTCGGTGTCGTACTGTATATACTGTACAGTACTGTATTAAATAATGCAGCGTAATGAGTACAGTATTTGCTGTATGCAGCGTAATGAGACGCCTTAGTAAAGTAGTCCTTATTATGTATGTCAGTATTGTATTTTACGGGAGACCACACGCATGCGCAGTGGTGATTGTAAAAAGCGACATCTGGTGGCTGATCGCAGGTATTACACGTAAAGGTAACGCCAAACGTCAAATGTCTGTCTCCGTGCGATTAGATAGCCTCTCTGTGGCTATGCGCGCCTCGCTACGCCACAGTGCGCTGCGTATGGTCGAACGGGCCAACCGCCGCGGCCACTCAAGATAAAGGTGGCTACATCTGTAGGCCCTCATTCCAAGTTGTTCGCTCGGTATTTTTCATCGCATCGCAGTGAAAATCCGCTTAGTACGCATGCGCAATGTTCGCACTGCGACTGCGCCAAGTAACTTTACTATGAAGAAAGTAATTTTACTCACGGCTTTTTCTTCGCTCCGGCGATCGTAATGTGATTGACAGGAAATGGGTGCTACTGGGCGGAAACACGGCGTTTCAGGGGCGTGTGGCTGAAAACGCTACCGTTTCCGGAAAAAACGCAGGAGTGGCCGGGGAAACGGTGGGAGTGCCTGGGCGAACGCTGGGTGTGTTTGTGACGTCAACCAGGAACGACAAGCACTGAACTGATCGCACAGGCAGAGTAAGTCTGGAGCTACTCTGAAACTGCTAAGTAGTTAGTAATCGCAATATTGCGAATACATCGGTCGCAATTTTAAGAAGCTAAGATTCACTCCCAGTAGGCGGCGGCTTAGCGTGTGTAACTCTGCTAAATTCGCCTTGCGACCGATCAACTCGGAATGAGGGCCACTATACAAAATAAACACAACAGCTATAAGAAACCCTCCATCCCAAACAAAAATAGCAATAAAGTAAACCATTATAATTAAACATAATGCACAAACAGTTGTGCATAAACACTTTGTTATTAACCACACTGTGGTTATTTATCAACAAGTGATAAATTTCACTGTGAGTGATAATTTGCTCCAGCCAATCAGCTCTTAACTGCCATCTGTTAGAAAAAAACAAACATCTGGGAGCTGTTTGGATGGTGCAATTTATCACTCATTGATAAATGTGCCCATAAGTTCAAGTTAAATTGCGGTATACACTGAACTTTGGGGGTCATTCCGAGTTAATCGGACGTAGCAACTTTTTGCTGCTCGTGCAATCAACCTGACGCCACCTATGGGGGAGTGTATTTTAGCATAGCAGGGCTGCGATTGCTTGTGCAGCCCTGCTATGCTAAAAAAGTTTCCTGCAAAACAAGACTAGCCCTGCAGCTATTTACCCAGTGCAACGGATCCAGCAATGAAGGTCCCGGCTGTGACGTCAGACATCTGCCCTCCAAACGCCTGGATCCGCCTGCGTTGGACTCACTACGCCTGGAAAACGGTGAGTATCCGCCTCGGAACTCCTCCCACCTGTCCGTCTTCACTTTTCTTGCTGGTGGTGTCGCAGCCCGCAACCATGCGCGTCACCGGGCAACAACATGTGTGCGCAATGCGTCCACCGCACATGCGCCTTTCTGACCCATTCGCACCACAGCGAAGAACCACTGTGTGCGAACGGGTCGGAATGACCCCTTTGTGCGTTAGATGCTGCAGTACTTGGGGCATAGTATGGGCCAGGATTAAATGTTGAAAAACCCTGCTCAGGGTATTGTGACCTGTGGTGTTGGGTTGGGGCTTTCGAAGTATTGATCAAACATTCAAAGAACGCCATGTTCACTTGTTGCAATTCCCTATGATGCTCATGCTGCTCTCTACTCATGCGTTCCTGCATTGTTATGACTTGGGTAATAAATGAGTCTTGCATTTGGCGCTCGGCCTCTATAAAGCTGTCGAGCCTTGCATCCTCCTGTGCGGACATAGCAGTGTCCATCTCTCTGAGTTGTTCAACAAGGACATTTGTCATGGCTTTAGCTACTTGCTCCGCTTTGTTCAGTTTCTTCCTTCTAGGTGGAACATTGAAAACTGTGAAGATAGGATTTAAAAAAATGAGCATACATTAAAATAGCAGCGTTAGCAAACATGTGTTTGTGGCATTAACCCAACTACACACTAGCTTAACTCTGCAACAAGTTACATTGATCTACATATAAAGCAGTGAAAACTATATCCCGTGGTTCTCAATGCAGGCATTCTGAGCGTGGCAATCCTGAACGTAATTGGTCATTATGGTACCCCCCCTACCCTGTCACCAAGTACATACGTAAGTACATAACTCTAAGTCCCCCTGGGTGGTGGATAACCCCACAGCCTAACCCTAAGCTTCCCCCCTCCCTACCCTAACCCCCTTCCCTGACTGCATACTCAACTCCCGTGTTCAGATGTTCAGGATCCTGACTGGCAGTATTGTCACCACGGGTGGCATTCAGTATGCTGCCTGTTGGGATCCCGGCGCTCAGTATACCGGTGCCGGAATCCCGACACCCGGCATACCGACAACTATTCTCCCTCTTGGGGGTCCACAACCCCCCTGGAGGGAGAATCGTGCCCACAGCGTGGTGAGCGCAGCGAGCCTGCAAGGGGCTTATTTGCGCTCGCCCCGCTGCCGGCACGCCGGCCACTCATACTACCCCTGTCACCACATGTTGTGAAAAAAATTGGGGAAGTGTATTAGTGGAGAAAACGGCCACCCACCTTTAACACTGGCTCATATTTAACCCTATACTGTTCTATGTGTGTTTAAAATTGAAAGAATATACTTACTGTTTTTCTGCAAAGTTGGGGTGATGGCGACGGCACTTTGCACATTCCCACTGTCAACTGGACTGAGCTTCCGTGACCTCATCAATGGTGTCAGTTATGCTGATGTATGCGTGGACAGGTGGGTGGATGTGTCATGTTCATGTTCGCTGTTCTCGGGTGTGTCCACAATTAGCAGGGGTGATGGCGGGCAGACTTCACTGGTTGTCTGTGTATCTTCAGGATCTTGACTGTATTCCAGTCTCACTGGATTGCAGATAGCTGTGTCCAAAGACATTTGCGCAGATATCACAGTATTGCCACTCGATTTGGCCAGCCCCACTCATTTTCCGGTTGTTGTCATGCACCTTCAAGCACTGCTTTTTCAGAGTCTTCATTTTATTAACAACTTGCTGTTGTGTCAGGATAATTCCTCCGGCTTCAAGCAGCTTTACAATGTTTTTATAAATAATAGCATCCTTCACTGGGCCTGTTATCTGTCTCTTTATTTCCTCCTCCCCCTTATGCTGAGCAGCTCTCTGATATCCTGATCAGTCCAGGTAGCCATATTGCCTGTCTCCTCCTCTTCCTGGGCGCTTCCCTGGGCTCTGGATGATGACATCATCTTTTCTGAGCCCAAGAAAGCTCCAAGGAGAGGCCTTTTATCAGTCCTGTGTACTGAATACCGGGTAGGGCCCATTCACACTACACTGCATTCCGGGATGATCCCAGATTCAACCCAGGTGTAGACCTGGGATGAAATGCCGGGACGCTCACCCCAGGATATTCTTTTAGTACCCTTTCACACTGAGCAAAATCCCGGGTTGATGCGCGTTCATGTGCAATAACCCGGGAAATATTTGTCAGTCTGAAAGGCGTATAAGTATACTGCTGTATGCTAATTAGTGAAAGAATGTCAAAACCCCTTTAGTGTATGCTCTTATCTTAGCCCATAGTGTGAATGGTTGCATGCACCAATAATGGTTTCAATCGCCGGGGAAAATATACCATAGAAAACGTGGTGCAGAAAAAAAAAAGTCCTGTAATAGGCCCATTGCTTTGTTGATTTCCAGTGCATTCAAGCAACTACTGTATAGTACGAGTGTCACAGCTGTTGCAATGTCTCATTGCCTCTAAACCACAACAGATGTAGTATGCTGGAAACTGGAACCTACCTACCTTGTAAGCTGCCTGTACATTAGTATTTATTGCAGTACGTGAAAGCAGCTACAGCTGTGTGCTCTAATTGGTGAACAACACCATTGTCCTAGTTGTGAGCAATATATGCAGAATTAGACTTCCATTACATGATATAAAAAGCAGTTTTATATACATGTGCAATTACAGATAGAAAAGTATTTGGATCACTGCATAGTATAATCAAAGCTCTCTGCATTGAAAATCTGTATAGAAAAATGTTTGCTGTTTTTCTTTCCACTTATATAATAGTAGTATTTGACATATTTCTTACTATAAGGGTTCATATATAATTATAAACATATGTAGTTAGAAGCACACTTATACTGATGTTCATGTGAGGTAAGTACTATATGTGACATGTATTGGTCAGGGGTTACCTCACCTTTCATTATCCTGCTGAGTGAATATAGTGAGGTGAAAGTGTACTTTATGCTAATGGATGAAAACTATGCAGATTGAAAAGTTTCTATGGAACGCATGTCACTGCATTGCACTTAAACTGTTTATTGGCATACAGAATACATATACTAAGTATTGTGAAAGTCATTTCCATGGAGATGACCTGTCATCCCACCTACTAGGAAACAGAGACAAATCAATAGCTCAGAATTGGCTTTTTTTTTATATGATCTAAACAAGGAGTTTTCAGAAATTAATCTACTTAATCATATGCAGTCCAATTTGTTCCATTCAACTGGTACCCAATTTACTGCTACTTATTCTCCTTCTTGTTATCTTTTTATATATAAAATAAATATTATAATTTTCTCAGTTGATGAGCAGTTTAATGGGAAATGATAATGTTTGTTCTGTGTTGATTCATAGTTGATCAATGAGAAGAGAGAGAAGAGAGAAAAAAACAGAATCAGGGGCAGCCCAAGCCATAGGGGTGGAATCCACAGCTCCCGTATAATCTAATAGCGGTGCTATCCGCTACTAAATTATCAAAGCAGAGAAGTCTCAGGGCTACTGGATGTGATCCCATATCAAGAAACTAATTGAGTCTCTTTGATGTGTGGAAAAACTGTTTTAGAGGGGTATGGTATGATATGTCGACATTCAGAATGTTGATACCAGAATGTTGACATGGATGTTATGTCAGTATGGTAATTAATGTCAAAATTGTGCATGTCATTAGTTGGCATGATGACAAAGCATTTTTACAGTGTTTGAGACCTAACCCTAACTGCAGGCTAACCCTAACCCTAAACCTGACACTCATATGTACTGTCACCATTGTGACTGTTGACACTCACAATGTCAACATAATGACCTTTCTGACATTCTGAATGTTGCCACTTTCACTGCTGACATTTTGTTGCCAACATAATGACTACACACTATTGTAGCGCTCTATATATCTTTATTGGTCAACCACACTTTGAAAGCAATAGGTAAAGCTCAAATATGTAAAATAGATGTCTCTGTAGTGTATTCTCTCATATAGGAATAAAATCACTATTTACTAACTTAGGGTTTGGTCAATGAATTCATGATTTTAGAATGTCTAATTATGATGAATTTGGTGGATGTTAAAGTTAATGAAAAAAGTTAATCTTTACAAGACTCCCACTGATACTGTTGTACTTCCAGAGGGCACCAGTCAGGGGTGTAGCTACCATGGGTGCAGGACGTGCCTGAACCCTCTGCACCCAGTTCAGTTCATATAGCATTACTGAGTAAAGGCCCTCATTCCGAGTTGATCGGTCGCAAGGCGAATTTAGCAGAGTTACACACGCTAAGCCTACGCCTACTGGGAGTGTATCTTAGCATCCTAAAATTGCAACCGATGTATTCGCATTATTGCGATCACAAACTACTTAGCAGTTTTAGAGTAGCTCCACACTTACTCTGCCTGTGCGATCAGTTCAGTGCTTGTCGTTCCTGGATTGACGTCAGAAACACACCTAGCATTCGCTCAGACACTCCCCCGTTTCTCCGGCCACTCCTGCGTTTTTTCCGGAAACGGTAGCGTTTTCATCCACACGCCCCTAAAACGCCGTGTTTCCGCCCAGTAACACCCATTTCCTGTCAATCACACTACGATCGCCGGAGCGAAGAAAAAGCCGTGAGTAAAAATCCTATCTTCATAGCAAAGTTACTTGGCGCAGTCGCAGTGCGACTATTGCGCATGCGCACTAAGCGAAATTTCACTGCGATGCGATGAAAAATAACGAGCGATCAACTCGGAATGAGGGCCAAAAGAAATGACTGTTGGCCACACAATCAGTGATGGAAGCAGCCATAGTGCTGGCAACCACAGTAAAAGTTTAAACATGAAAGCAGCAGCCGATCACAGGCTCCACACCCCTTACGAATTCCACTGTTACTGTGGGTGTGGGGCTACACGGAGTGTAAGGCAATGTAGGCAGCTTATTTTGTGTTTGTTCAGGACCATGGATGCTGATAATCCATCCTGTGTACTGCTTCTTCATCACAGGCAGACATCTTTGAGTAATCAGCGCACTGTCTGACAGTGACACAATGTTCAGTGGCAGCTGCATTTCCCAGGTCCTCCTTTCATAGGAGGCTTCAGTTTTCAACTTCTATCAATTTCAGTGGAGACAGTTCCTCCTATTCATATATGCCCTGCCCTACAAAATCTCTTCTTTAATTCTCCACCCCGTGTATTGAGTGCACAGTGATAGACATCACAAAACTCTCCCATGTGTGCTTATACTCTCATCCCTTGTCATGCGTGCCTCTGACCCCAAAGTAGCGGCTGACCCATGTGGGCCCTTTCCCTTATGACTCCCCATGTGTGCCCCTATACCCTTCTCCTAATGTGCCTCTGACCGCCCCATAGTGTCCTCTTGCCCTTTCCCCATGTGTGCCACTGACCCCCTACCCCATTAGTGCCTGTGACCCCGCCCCAGTCATCTGAAAATCAATCCCCAAGTGTTCCCCTGAAATCTCTCCTCCATGCTATCATCTGACCACTCCCTCCTGATGTGTTCCTCAGAACTTCTGACCCCCTCCCCATCTCTGTTCTGGCAGCCAATTTTATTTTTTTATTACATCTATTTATGTTAATACTGTATGTCATGATGAAAAGCCTGATGGAATGTAGGAAGGTATGAGGGGCATGCCAGTACTATAGGGGGCACATGGCATGTGCTTACTCTGGGTGCCAGTGTTCCTTGCTACCCCTCTACACAGGAGCATGTTAATAGAGGAGGAGGCTAAAGTGCATTCTCCATCCGAGTCCCTCCTCCACTGCTGTACAATAGAGTCTATAGATCTCTGGAAAAATGTCATGGTCGCCACTTCCTAGTGATTTTCCTACTGTGCATGCATGCAAGACTGAAAATGGCCACTGTGCCATTTTGCCGGTGATTTGTGCGAACGTGGTACTCCAGAGGAGTAAGTATTGAAAAGATAGGTGCTCAATATGCAGTGTGGGTCCATTATAGATACACCACTGCCTTTGCATGCAGCTTTATGTTACAAAAATGACATGGTCAATCACATTCTTTTATTCTTTGATGGCATACTGAATAAGGGTTGTGGAAAAGTCTGAAGGCACATAAGAAACATCTGGAGGGTTCTGATGGCATAAAATGAGCATGCGGAGGAGTCTGATGGCATATAAAGGACATATGAGTGTTAAGGCATGTAAGGAGCATCTGGAGGTGTTTGATGGCATGTATGGGGTAGGTGGAAAAGTCTGATGGCTTGAAATAGGCATGTGTGATGTGTGATGGCATGAAGAGGGGGTCTGATGGCATATAAAGGTCAAGTGGATGGGTTTCAGTGTAACTATTGGTAGCAACTGCGAGGAATCCAGGCCAGGTGTGGTACCGGCCCCAGAACTGTAGGAAAAGCAGTTAGGCTGTTTGTACTATCCGATCTCTTTAAATATGTAGGAAAACAAATTAAACAGGGAAACTGAATGTCCAGGGGGTAGTTTATATAGAAGACAGAATAGCAAAGAGGTTAGTTTATCCAGTAGTCAATATTATATAACGCTCTGGTAGAGCATTGCAGAAAGAGGTGGCCCACAAATTCTATTACACCCCTGGCTACAGTTCATATTTTGCTACAACTCTGATCCCCATGAAGGTGACATTTTCCTTTCCTACCAAATAACTTCATCATTACACTGCAAGGCTAAGTAATTTCATTAGTCTACAGCTTGAATGTTTCAATTCCTTCCTGCATGCCTTTCATTTCCAACTTTCTTCTTATACAAGTCATGGAAAATAATTTAAAATTCTTTATAATGTGTTTATGCTGGTGAGCCTGCATGAAGAGATTGGGAATTATAAAGGCAATAATGGTGCAATCCATGGGCATATCTCTAATGACTGCACTATGTGGGATGTACATGGGCCCCTAGATCCAGGGGGGCACACACTATGCCAATACATGAAACGTATCTCTCTGTTGGCGAAGATGAAATCAGCAGGAAATTGGCACAGCCGCCATTTTCACAAAGATTTGTGCATGTGCAGTAAAGTTATCATCAGGATAATTGCAAGGATGCCATGTTCGTGGGGATATGCACAGGGCAAAAATCCAGAGTCTATTCCGCGATTGCGCCGGCAAAAGAGTGGGAAGAGTGGGAGAATGGAAAAGGGATACCTCCTCATCTCTTAAACCACCCATGGTCCATTCAGTACATTGGCTCCTGCCCTACTCTTCTGAGTCTGCGCAGGGGGCGACATATGCACAAAAAGTCCAGTTTGGACTTTCAAATATGAATAGACATAGCACTGCAGTACCTAAGTATGCAGGATATGGACATAATGGGATAAATTTACTAACAAGGGAGTTCTATTTAAGATGGGATGTTGCCCATAGCAACCAATCAGATTCTACTTGTCATTTATCTAGCACCTTCTAAAAGATAATACCTGGAATCTTATTGGTTGGTATGGGCAACATCCCATCTTAAATAGAACTTCCATCTTAGTAAATTTACCCCAATGTTGGGGTCTGGATAGTCTGTTCTGTCCTTACTTCACTGCATGTAGTCTATTTTTTTTATTATTATTATTATTATTATTATTATTATTATTATAATAATACAGGATTTTACTTGCAATTCCTAAAGTCATACTTTGCAATAATTATGTTGAATACAGTAACTTTTAAATATATTTTTTAAATAATATGCAAATTCAGTTAATACTATTTCAAACAGACTTTTAATCTCTTACTTAGATTTTTTTTTATCTAGTTTAAAACTAAAGGTATATGAATTGTTCTCTAATAGTGTCACACGATAGCTAATTAAATGTGCTGAAATATTATCAGCTTCATTAAATGTTGTTCTCTTTCTTCCTTCATTTTCTTTTAAAGTTTTAATGAAATTGGTTAATAAAATATGTTTCCTAAAGTAAAATAATAAGGAGCCTATTTAGGATCTCACACACTTTAGCTATCCATTAAGTATTGCTAAGTGTCATCTGTTATAGCCACCACTACTCACACATGCTGTATAATAACAGATGAAATAAAGGAACAAATCTGTGCCAGGGAATACTGGCACTTGCAGTTCTCCAAGTGGCCGCATTCCCTGGCAGCCCTTATAATTTGGCATGACAGGGCTTGGTGGGACGGGATCAGTATGTGATATCGCTGCACGGGATGCTGAATGGCAGGATACCAACATCGGCATCCCGTGCACCAGTATGCCGGCAGGGAACAAGTGCAGCACAGTGGGCTCGGTGGCTAGCATAGCTCCCACAGGTTCTATTCTCTCTCTATGGGTGTCGTGGACACCCATAGAGGGGGAATCACCTACCTCGCCGGTATGCCAGCAGCGGTATAGTACCCCAGTCGGGATCCCGGCGTCGGTATTGAGACACCCAGAATCACGACGGATGGAATGTTAACCGCATACCGGTGGGACATGTAATGCACCTGTAAAGTACAATATTATTACTACCATTAACCCTCTAATTATCTCACACCCACCATCCTGGGAAAATGTAGGGAATAGCCCTAGTGCTATTAGAACAGAGCTGGATGTACCTGCATTGGGGGAATGGGGGTTCATTTATGGTAGTTAAGTACACCAGCTATGTGCTGACCTGACTAGGGCTGATTGACAATATGATGGGGTGATCCCCTTAATATAGTATTAACAGCCCTAGCAGGTAAAGCCATAAAGCCTAGAGCAGGTTAGTGGAAAATCAAGGGAACCCCACATTGTATTATGCATATATGTGCAATAGCATGCACAGATCCTAGGAAAGTCAGGATAAGATCCTGCCTCATAGTAAATGAGGGCTTTCTATACAGTATGTGATGTCTATTAGGAAAAACATCAGTGGTGCTTTCATGTTCTACACAGTTCTAGCGGTGTGGGTTTTAGTGAATTTGCTATATTTAATTTAGCAGGAAAATCACCCCAAAAATTCCCAAAATACTGTAATTATACTACTAAGGGGAAGAATCTAGTTAGAGGGAACGAAAGAGTAAGTATTTATCTTAAATTATGGAACATTTAGGGCTTGTTCTAAGGCTGGGTACACAATTGACGATTTGCACCCGATATATCGTCCAAGCCGGCGGGACAGACAATATATTGTTCAAATCATTCTAAGTGCACACACTGTATCGTTAATGATGCATGCTCCCCCGGGTCGTTAATGAAGTCCAATATCTTTTATTCCAGCCTTGAAATCTAAAGATTCTGGACAAGACTGCATGCACCTGTATGTGGGTTGATGCAGTCACTGATGATATCGGTGACGATATTGCTCAGTGTATATGTCCAATATTGTTTCACTTGATGATGTCTCATCTTATGCGCATCGTCAAGTGTGAGTGTACCCAGCCTTACTGTGCATTTTAATGCAATTTTCATAAGTCAGTTACAAGGAAAAGTGAGTCAGATTTAACATTTTAGCAATAAGGGTTCAGTTTAATTCCACAATAATGCTTCACATGTGAAAAGGCAGCACATTTTCTTAGCTTCACAACATTCTATTTACTTTATCCCAGTGGTTTTCAAACAGGGTGCCGTAGGGCGCATGCAGGGCTGCAAAGCAGTTGCGTGCAATCAGGGGAGGCAGAGCCTCACCTGTAATACATTCCAGAGTTTTGACTACAAATATCATCTTTGTATTATTGTAATCATTTTTATAGTGTTCACTCACCAAATTTGCAGCGCCCCCTAGAAACACAGGGACTGTCAGGAGAGAGCAGAGGTGAGGTAGCTACAAGCAGAGCCTCCCCTATGTTATAGTCAGAAACTGCTGGAGCTGGGGCCACACTGTGGCCAATAATACTGCCTAAAAAAAGCACAAGGGGAGGCAGCTATCAGATCTGCCAGGAAATTAGTTACATCTCATCTAAAGTGGTGGCAAAAAAAAAAAAAAATGACATCTATTACAGTATATGTCTATTAAGCATATTTTTAAGACTGAATACCAATTTTAATAACAAATAATAGTTTTTAAATGATTAATGAGTGGCTTTTGGTCCCTCATGTTTTTCTGGTGACTCTATTGGTATGAGCGTATAATTCCAGAATCTATAATGACAACTTATTACACAAGAAACACCCTGGTTGCTTGGAAAGAAGAATTATCCTCTGGAATGAACTTTCTTCTATACTGAGTGACTGCAAGTTGGAGTCCACTTGATTTCTCCTGTGAATTGGTGCTTTAATGGACATCATAAGAATTTTTTTTCACATGGTTAATTGTCTGAACTAGCGAGAACTAATACTGATATTATTGGTAGCGCCTTCTTGGTCAATCTGGTAGGCAAAACCAGTGCTGGTGACTGGCAATCCTAAAAATGTGGACAAAGAGAAGTACAACCCTGTCCACCATCACATAACTGAACCAAAGGATGACAGTAAGCACAATGTACTTAATCTAATCATTTGTGCTGAGTTTCTCAATGATGCTGTGGAAACAACGCTGACTCTCCAGGGTGCAGTGATTCAAAAAGGTTTTGGAACCACTGCCTTATTCCATTATTATGACCATAAAAAGGACTTCAGGATGATTTCAGACTGCCCCAGTGATCAGAAATTCTGTATCGATGCACCACCTCCAGACATCTGGCCACGGGAGCAGTCATCATCCCTAATAATAGCACTTGCACCCACCACATGCTTTATGCAGAAGATGCAATTAAAAATAATGTGCATCCTGCATATGCACAACTCACAATGGTCACAACTCGGACTACACACCCACAAAATGCCCACTGTCAACAGTTGCCATCCAATAGCACCTATTCAGCTGTCTGTGAGAAGCGACTGAGATACTTCTGACTGCTCTACGCTGTAAGTCAGTGACACATGTGCACTTTGATCAATATTGGCAAATGCATCTGCATTGACACTTGCATATATCTCAGAAAGAGGTCCTCTCTGTATATTATATCCCATCAGAATATGTACTGTAGGTCAAGTATGAAAGATCATACTCAACTCTTTTTACTCTATACTTTCAATAGTGTACAATCAATTAATTCCTGAAACTGCTTGCCACACTTTAGTCATAGAGATTCAGGAATGGTTGGCTTTAAGCACAATTCCAAAAAAATTAAAAGAACCCCCTAAAACTACCACAATGCTCCCTGTGAAAGCTTATCACCTTTACTGAGACTGGGGATAACCTTCTGCTTGTGACATCTCAGGATGACATTAATAGAAGTGACCACCAATACATTATTTATGGATTACATTTTTTTGATACAGATGTGTTGCACAGTTACAGTACTTACTAGTGTTGCGTTTGTGTAAAAATGCATATAATTGCTTGACTTTTCACTGCAGTGTACCCAAGGGTGATACGGATGGAATGCATACACAAAGGTTTGCAAAACTGCCCATTTGCAAGTGGCATGGAGGTTTCACAGTCATTTCACAGTCAATAATACAATATAAATTTACACCTAAAACCCGTAGAGGGAGATGTACTAAGCCCTGGAGAGAGATAAAGTGGAGAGATATAAAGAGCCAGACAATCAGCTCCTGTCATGTTACAGGCTGTGTTTGAAAAATGACAGTTAGGAGCTGATTGGTTGGTAGTTTATCTCTCTCACTTTCTACTTTAGCACTCGCCAATGCTTAGTACATATGGCCCTTAGTGCTCAGGTTAGCTGCTAAGGGGGACACTTTTGTGTCTGAAAATTCCACTGAACTGGGTGAAACATCAGGCCAGACAAGTGGAACTTTAAACTTCAAAAATCAGTTATTCCATGCCAGTGAAATATTACAGAATGCAGCATTTTCTTAATCATTTATGTGCATATTATAACTTATTTATTTCATATTATACATTTTATTGGAATGTATTGGTTTTTAATGCGTTTTTCATGTTTTGAACAGATACTTCCTACTTTCCAAGGAAATTCTAGTGGCGGTACAAGAGGCAATTGTGTCGGATGAGGTATGAGGTACTGTACCATGATTTGCATCATACCAGTCCCTCCCCCTTCTTTAACATGCAAAAGAGTAAGTTAAAAAGAATAAATCTACTTGTGTTTTTTTTTCATACGAAGCACACTTACTGGAGATTACACCCCTGTGTCTTGATTCCAAATTTACCAAGTGTACGGAGGTAAGTATACAGCCTATATATTTGGTGATATGAGCAAGTTCGTTTGTCCGCCCAGTAATTACTTAAGGCTACATAAATATGTTAGTTTTTTTAATTTCAAAGCTGGACTCCTGGAAAATTGCCTTGCATGTGTCTTATCGATTCAAGTACAATTTCAAAGTACAATTTCAGGAAGAATAATATCATTCACATCTGCTCCATGTTTGCTCAGAATATTGCATGTTAATGTGCTGATTAGCAGAGAGTGTTTCCATCTCTATGGGGGGTAATTCCAAGTTGATCACAGCAGGAATTTTGATAGCAATTGGGCAAAACCATGTGCACTGCAGGGAGGGCAGATATAACATGTGCAGAGAGAGTTAGATTTGGGTGTGGTGTGTTCAATCTGCAATCTAATTTGCAGTGTAAAAATAAAGCAGCCAGTATTTACCCTGCACAGAAACAAAATAACCCACCCAAATCTAACTGTCTCTGCAAATGTTATATCTGCCCCCCCTGCAGTGCACATGGTTTTGCCCAATTGCTAAAACATTTCCTGCTGCAATCAACTTGGAATTACCCTCTATGTCTACTAACATACCCTATCTGTTACAAGCGGACTACCTATTAATACACACACTGTTATCCACTGCAATAAAAATGGATATATAGTTTATGACTAATTATAACTGAACCATCATTACTAGCTATGCAGGACTGATGCAATAATTCTCCTGCGAGTGATTGATTGTCTGCTGATAATGGAGTTTACATAGTACAGTACCAAAGGTGCTCCACCCAGACACATCACTGGGGTCAGTGACACACAATGCACTTGAAAGCCCAACCCCACATGCAAATGCATGCACATCCAAAATGTGGCGTTGTCTTATGGGAAGAAGCGGGACCTTATGGTCCGACTCCCATTTTCATCACTTCAGAGGCATGCTCAGCATTCCAACAGATGCTGGCCCACCCCCAGAGACTGCGGCAGGAGCCAAGTGCTGTGCATCATGTCACACCCCATAGTCACAACACTGATGGTTTTTCTTTAAAGGAAAAAAAAACCTGCACAACAGCTAGCAACATTTTAAATGACAGGACCAGAATAGTAATACTTTGTATAATGAACATATTTTGCACTTACTGCTCTCGGCACACTATTATATTCCCCCTATTATATTCCCCCTCCAGGTCCACTGGGATGGCGAAGAATGAACAAGTCGTTTTCAATCAAAAAATCATGAAAAACTTATGTTGACTTTTTGACCTATCATCATTTTAAATGTCGGTATTATGACCATGTTGGTATTTTAAATGTCGTTATTTTGATCATGTCGGGATTTTGACCAGGTCGGGATTTTGACCGACGGTCAATGATTGATGGTATTTTGACTGTTGGAATTTTGATTGTATGTAAATTGACCGCATCCCGTCAAAATACGTACTGGCAATTAGAGATAGTTGAATTTCTGCGACTGATTCTGAAATGTAACTAAATATGACAAATTGTGACGCAATACAGACTCAAAATTGCAGGACAATTTACACCATCTGGAGAATCTGCCCAATTGGAAAGCTGCAAGAAATACTTTGAGGCTGACCACAATTACAATGGAAAATGCAGGTGCAATTTGAGTTCACCAAAAATGAAGCATTTTTGTGTATACGTAAAGCTGCAACTATTGCAAGATAGCGTATATTGAAAAAACAACAGTTTATGATGATCCGTAACAAGATACCTCCTTGTTCAAAAAGTTCTTATAGTGTACTAAAGAGACATTCAAATACCTATGACTGCTGTGAGAAATTCTTCACAGACAGAGGGTTGGAGTCAGAAAAAGTCAAATGAAAAAAGAAGGGGAAAGAAGGGGAAAGCTACCATTGCTAAAAAGAGAATACCATGTGATGATGAAACCCTCATGATTCACAATGTTTTGACTTTTTGCAGGGTTTCTTCTGAAAAATTGTCATCTTTCTGACCAGCTAATTGCAATATCATTTTGGCTGTCATAGACTTTAGACTAGAGGTTCAAATAATAGTCTCATCTCTTAATTTTGACAGCCTCAAGAGTTATATCAAAGAAGTGGCGGGCTACAATTTATTTATCACTTGGTAGCCATGCACCCTGGTGAATCTTCATATGCAATAATACTACCTATATAGTGATCCAATATTGCAGCGTTTATTGACAGTGTGGAATTTACAACCTATATGTTTCTTTGACTGTTTGCCAGTGATTTACCAATTTTGGCTTAACAATTAAACTTTAGCTCACTAGTGGGCTTTCTACAGTATTTTCTGCGAATTTTATGTTAATATTTATGTGGTTTATATTTATATTTATATTTTAATGGTCTAATAAATGTTATATTTTAATGGTACTTATGGACATATTTGGCCTTTTTTGTATTTGAGTGCCCCCAAAATAGAGTCTTCTTTCCCCTTCTTTTTTCAAGATTGCGTATATGCCAGGTTTACATACATTATATCTGGGTAACCACCTAATCAATGTGGCGACACATGATGCGATGATATATCACATTGCCGAACACACTACACAATCCACTGTACAGTGATGCAATATATGAAACATTCTTAATATACCAATACGATGTCACCAGCTGCATTATCCCATCTTATGTGGAGCACATCAGGTGGGGCGTGTGACAACTCAGCTCAGCAAACAATGAATTGGGTGGATTTGGGGGTACACACTATACAATGGTCACTGCTGTCCAACGCAGTTCGCAAGATTGGCTAATATATTGTATGGAGTATACCCACCTTTAGCCTGTGTTTTGTTTACAACATAACCATTCTCTATCAGCCATCAATAAACCGTCAAATACTTCTCTAATAATCCAGAAACAGGAAACATATGCTTTAAAACATAAAAGCATAATATATGCACAAAAAAATGAAGAAAATCC
Organism: Pseudophryne corroboree; assembly: GCF_028390025.1. NCBI lineage: Eukaryota > Metazoa > Chordata > Amphibia > Anura > Myobatrachidae > Pseudophryne > Pseudophryne corroboree. Next base: position 582,014,135 of record NC_086449.1, on the reverse strand, counting down.
CGGTGAGCATCATAGGAGCTCTGGCTTCCGGCTCCAAGTTCTGTCAGTGTGTGCTATGGGAGAGATGTCATGACGTCTCTCCCATAGTGCCGAGGAGCGGACACCGGAAGGACCACAGCGGTCGGATGATGGAGCGGGGCTTGGTGAGTATTTTTTTATTTGTGTGAGTGTATTAGTGGCACTTCTACTAGGGACAAACTACAAGGGGGCAAACTACATGAGGGCTAACTACTGGGGGCAAACTACTGTACAGTGGGGCTAAACTTCTGGGGGCATAACTACAGGGGCTAAACTACTGGGGGCATTACTACTGGAGGCAGTGCCAGATTAAGGTCCAAATGGGCCTGGAGCTGAATTTTCAAAAGGGCCTATTATGCCAAATAACCAAATAAGACAGCGCTTCTCACTTTGTATGAATTAAATTTCTTTTACTTTTAAATATACACAATTAATACAGTAAGATACCGGCCAGTATCAATATACATATAATATTAAAAAATAAAGAATAAAAACAATTGTTTAAAGTAATTCCAAAATTTAAGGAATTTTATTTAAAGCGCATTGGTATCGTCAGATTACCATCCATATATATTATGGCATAATCCCAATGAGGCTCTAAATAAACAATCAATTTGGTTATACTTTAATTTTCAAAACAATTTTTAACCATACACAATCTGATTGTTAGACCCACGTCTAACTAATTTCAGGTGTTTAATCCAGCAAGCAGCAGATGGTTAGTAAAAAAGTCAGCATATGCAAGGAATTAGATGTTATACTTTCATTTTCAAAACAATTTTTAATTCTTTATTTTTTAATATTATATGTATATTGATACTGGCCGGTATCTTACTGTATTAATTGTGTATATTTAAAAGTAAAAGAAATTTAATTCATACAAAGTGAGAAGCGCTGTCTTATTTGGTTGTTTGGTTTTTACATTTTTGGGGAAATTGGGATCCGTTCCCCGAGATCAGCTGCTCTCACTTTGTAAGTGACAGCGCCAGGTGTATATATTGGTATTACTCGGCCTATTATGCGCTGCTGCTGGGGGTGTGACTAATGATGTGGGGGCATGACCAGTGGTGTGGGGGAGTGGTCTGCGTAAATGGGCGTGATGTGAACAAAATTAAGAAAAAGGTGCCTACCTATAAAGGTGAGAAGCCCGCCAGTGAAAAGGCATCCTCCCTGTGGCATCTGCTCCAGGAGAGTTCCGGGACCGCTTCCTGAGTTCCCGGCCGATGACGTCCCTCCCCCCAGTGCGCGTGTTGTCAAGACAACACTCCACGCCGGACTGGAGCATGCGGGGTCCATGCAGGGTGCTTTTTTCAAGGCTCTATGATATTTGTTCTATAGCATAGAGCCTTGAAAAAAGCGCCCTGCGCGGGCGCTGAAACGTTGGCAAGCTATGCCCTAATTGCATTTTTGTCAGACTAAAGCACTATTTTTTCACCAAGTCCACTGAGTGCCGCCTGGTTCTTATACATCGTGAGGAGGGAAGCGACAGACTCACTCCAGAGCAGACATCTTTTGTCTGCTTTGAGAAAGGTGCTTGAGTGGCACCGAAACGTAAGCCACATGACTCAGATGTAATGCTACTTTTTCACTAGGAGTGCCGCAGTTTATTCAACACATTACACCAGGGGTGTCAAAGACAAGGCCCGCGGGCCAAATCCGGCCCGCCAGACCTCGTCTGATGGCCCGCGGTGCCGCCGCCATGAAACCCCCTTCTCCCGAGTGCCCAGCTCGGGGGGGGGGGGGCGGGGTTTCGCGGAATGACGCGATTGCGTCGTGACGTCACGGCGCAAACGCGTCATTCAACGAAACCCCGTCGGAGGAGGGAGAAGGGAGCCGCGCAGACGAGGAGGGAGAGGCGGCTGAAGAGCGGCGAGAACCGCTTCAAATGTAAGTCAGCCCCTCTCCCTTCCTCTCTTTCTCTCTCTCTCCCTCCTTCCACCACCTGCCGCAATGTGTAAAATGGGGACCTGTGCCTGCCACAATGTGTAAAATGGGGACCTGTGCCTGCCACAATGTGTAAAATGGGGACCTGTACCTGCCGCTATGTGTAAAATGGGGACCTGTGCCTGCCACAATGTGTAAAATGGGGACCTGTACCTGCCGCTATGTGTAAAATGGGGACCTGTGCCTGCCGCAATGTGTAAAATGGGGACCTGTGCCTGCCGCAATGTGTAAAATGGGGACCTGTGCACTATAAAAGGGGGCACATGGCTGGGCACTATAAAAGGGGGCACATGGCTGGGCACTTTAAAAGGGGGCAGATGGCTGGGCACATATAAGGCAGGTGGAGCGGTAAATTTTGGATAGACCTACAGATACAACCGGCCCTTTGATGGGGACCAAACTGCTGATGCGGCCCCCGATGAATTTGAGTTTGACACCCCTGCATTACACATTAACTGATCACTGATGGCACCCTGCGTATAAGGATTCCAGCAAATATCTGCTCCGGTGCCCTCAGTATGAATGGTATACACAAACACTGTTCCCCCGTTGCTAGGGGAAACAAACAGCGGCACTCCAGAGGCTTAATGAAAAAAAGTTAAAAATGTATTTAAATCATTTGCAAAAAATGCACCACCGACGTTTCAGGGATAACACGCCCCTTCTTTAAGGTGACATACCTCAAGACTATATTGAGAAGCTTACCTTAAGTAGGCAGGAATTCCCGCCACCAGTGCACGGTGAGTTGAGCGCCGCGTCTCCGTCCGCCGGCTATGACGTGATCACCTCCACGCCGTCCGTTGCCTAGCGACGGGGTACAGCCGGGGACGGTCTGACTACTCCGTCTCCCATAGAGTGCTTGAAACCCAGAAAGTGTGTATTAGGCCAGTGTTGAGACTCCCATTGTGGTATAAAAAGTAAATACACACTTTCTGGGTTTCAAGCACTCTATGGGAGATTAGTCAGACCGCGGCGTCCCCGGCTGTACCCTGTAGCTAGGCAACGGATGGTGCGGGGGTGATCATGTCATAGCCGGCGGACGGAGACGCGGCACTTGACTCACCGTGCACTGGTGCCGGTAATTCCTGCCTACTTAAGGTAAGCTTCTCACTATAGTCTTGTTGTGTGTCACCTTGAAGAAGGGGCGTGTGAGCCCTGAAACGTCGGTGGTGCATTTTTTGCAAATTATTTAAATACAGTTTTTACTTTTTTCATCAAAACTCTGGCGTGCCGCTGTTTGTTTCCCCTAGCAACGGGGGAACAGTGTGTGTGTGTGTGTGTGTGTGTGTGTGTGTGTATATATACACACACACACACCACCACATATAGTACACTCACAAGTGCACACTACACACACAAAGTACACACACCCACCACCCCCACATATACAAACACACAGTACACACTATACACACACACAGTACACCCCCACAAAGTACACACACACACACACACACACACACACACACACATATACACACATATAGTATACACACATTCAGCACACATACAGTACACACACATACTGTATACATACACAGTACACACACATACAGTATACACATACTGTAGAGTACACACACAGTATACACACCACACATACAGTATACACACACAGTACACACACACATACAGTATACACACACCACACCACACATACAGTATACACACACAGTACACACACACACACATACATACAGTATACACACACCACACCATACATACAGTACACACACACACTATTGATTCCACTAAACAAGAAGCCATTAAACTTACCAGGCTTCCTGCATCAGCAGCAGCTCCCCGTACAGCCTGGGGGCGGAGCTTGGGCCTGTGACTGACAGACTCGGGCCCTGAGTGAAGGAGAGACTGGAGGGGAGGGGCTGCTACCACACTGCCTGCACGGATCTCAGGTGAGTGCTGGAGGCTGGGGAGGAGATGCACGGGAGAGAGGATGGCCGCTGGCAGTCTGTGACAGGAAAGAGATTTTTCCTGTCACTGCTGTCACTCCTGTGGGCCTATTTTCAATGGGGGGCCTGGAGCTGCAGCTCCATCCGCCCCATTGTTAATCCGGCCATGACTGGAGGGCTAAACTACAGGGGGGGGCTAAACTATTGGGGGCTAACTACATGGGGCTAACCTACAGGGGCTAAAGTACTGAGGGTCTTACTACAGGTGGGGGGCTAAACTATTGGGGGCTAACTACATGGAGGCAAACTACATGGGGGTTAAACTACGGGGGCTAAACTACTGGGGGCATAACTGCAGGGGCTATAACAGGGGCTAAACTACAGGGGGCATTACCACTGGGGGCTAAACTACAGGGGGGCTAAACTACATGGGGCAAACTACATGAGGGCTAAACTACATGGAGGCTAAGCTACTGGGGGCATAACTACAGGGGCTAAACTACTGGGGGCATTACCTAAACTAAAGGGGGGGTTAAACTACTGGGGTTAAAACTGCAGGGGAATTACCACTGAGGGCTAAACTACTGGGGGCATAACTACTGGGGCTAAACTATGGGGGGCATTACTACAGCTGACATTACTACTGGGGCAATACTACACAATGGCATTACCATTAAGGGCATTACTACTGGGGGCACTACTAATGAGGGCACTGTAAAGGGGGCACTTCATAAGGGGCATTACTCCTGGAGACATAAGGAGCACTACTACTGGGGGCATTGCATTAGGGGCATCGCTACTATGGGCTCTATATAAGGGGCACTACCACTGTGGGCACTACCAGTACAGTGGACATTGCCTAAGGGGCACTACTACTGTGGACATTGTATAAGGGGCACTACTGCTGTGGGCATTATGTGCATTACGGGGTGCTACTACTGTGGGCATTATGTGTATTAGGGGTGCTACTACTGTGGGCATTATTTGTATTAGGGGTGCTACTACTGTGGGCTTTGTGTATAAGGGGCACTAATGTGTGTCATAACATGAATAAGGGACACTACTATGTGGTGTAATGTGAATAAGATTGTGCTACTGTGTGGCATAATTTTAATTGGGGATACTATTGTCTGACCACAGCCCTTTATTTTTGTGACCATGCCCCTTTTTGGCATATGTAATACCTTTATTACTTGAGCGCCGGGGGAGGGGGGGGGGTTAGTTCCACCACCTCTCTAGGACCACTTTAAGCACTGGTCATCAGCATCTGATCTTGACTACACACAAACATAATGGCTTTCTCAGTCAAGGATAATCATTCAAATCAAACATTGCTACAGTGAAACTTACTTATATTCATTACCACATTGACACAGACCAGTGGCTTATCTATAATGGCTGTTGGCTTATCTAATCTATAATAAGTGCAGGGTGCGCAGTGCACATAGGTGCTTGAAGAAGGGGAGCCTAAACCGCACACCCTGTACCCAATGCATTTACATAAATGTCTGTCCTGCTGGTCACCATTCAGTTCTGGGCTATGATAGTCATTATTTTAGGTATGATGACACTGAATATTACTCTTGCTCCATGCTTGGTCAGATGAAGATGAAAATTTACCAACAGGTGTGGCAGTATCACCAAAGATAGCGCTGGTGAGCAAGTGATGCACCTTGTGGCTGGCGGGAGCCACCCACACAGAAAAAAAAGGGTGTGTGATCACACCTAGAGGCTGCCCTGTTGAGACAGAGCACAGGTGGGGCTGGAGCAGAGAGATAGTCCAAGTGGAACTTCAGTCAGAGCTCAGTGTGCTTATAGGCCACTGAGAACTACTGTATGAGACCAGTCCTGCGCTGCATGTAGCAGAGTGGACTATCAAACTCTGTGAATGAATTGCATTTGCGAAGCTGTGGCAGCCAGGCAAGCCAGGCCAGAGCTTGTGTTATTCCTGCAGGTAGCAGGCAAGGCTCAGAGATTGTGTTGGCAGACTAGCTGCCCAAATATAGAAAGGGGTGAAACAGTGAGGTAGTACCCTACACAAAGGCTAGGCTGATGTTGGTTTGTTTCATTTATGCTGACAGTAAAGCATTATTTCATTGATTCATCAGAAAAGCTGTGTGTGGACTCTAAGCACCTACATTGCACCAAAACACCCTTCTAGCAAGTTAACTGCCACGTATTACCAAACAGGTTATATATTTGAAATTGTCCAAAAGGGTAAATGTGTATATAGTGGAAGAAATGAAGCCATGCTAGTGCAACAGAAAGTAATGACGTTAAGCAGTTGAATGTATTGCTGATCTATACTCAACAAACTTATTCAGAATGAAAATACAGTAAAGCAAATTTAATGGATAGCAAACAGAGCCTGATTAAGGGTTCCAGATAGGAATGGTCATTGACTATCAATGGTACCCACCAATGGTAAATAGATTTACTATCCATGGGGGAGATCCATTCGCAAAATACCTTTGCTTTTCAGTACTATGCATGGCCGCAGGTCCTGCTACTTTGTGCATAGGCAGATCCGAGCCATCAATGGTTTAACCCCCGCCATCTGCCACCAACTTCCATGACCACATCTGCCTTGGTTACATACAGTATATCAATAATTAAGTATATGAATGTATAGGGATAATTAAGTGTATTCTGGCTGAATGCACTAAATGATGTAGTTGAACAAACAGTAGAATGCTACTGCTCATTATGCTTCGTTAGCAGTGATATTTTGCATGATGAAATGCAGTTACCTAATGCGGCTAGGCCATAGCGGAGCCCTGTGTACTGTGTAGTAAGGTGCTTTAGAATGTGCTCTGAAATCAGTGTTTTGAGCGAATGTGCAGTTTTGTGTATTAGCAGAGTACTGTACACACCACTGGTTATTTGTGTAGGCAATGGCCAGTCCAGTAGCTTAACCAGGCTCTTTGGTTTATTGTGGCAAAAGCAAATGTACAGCCATACTCACTGTTACAATGGTTTGATCGAAATGGCGTGGAGCAGCTAGCAGAGCAGGGTGTAGGCAGCTCACTAGCCGATGACTGTCCTCTTACAGGATAGCAGTTGCAGGGTTGTGGGAACAGAGGTTATTGTAGGGTAAAGTCACAGATCTCTGGAGATAAGAGGATGACGTCCATCGTCCACCATGTCGCTCATATACCGTGGCAAGATAGTGCCGTGCATGCGCAGATACACTGTTGGTGGAATTCTTGGATAGGAAAATTTTGTCGGAGACAAAGTGGAGCGCACTCCACTTCTAACAAAGAGCACCATTTTTCTTGCTTTCAGAGCCTCTGTGCTGTCTTCAGTGCATTTCACAGCGTCTTCCAGGAAACAGCTGTGTGGTATTGTGGTCTTGATCAACTTACTGGTTGATCAGGTGCTGCTGGCAAATATTTGCCAGTTTTAAGTAATGAAAAGAACCAGTGTTTGCAGATTCTGGTACCATAGCCTCATAAATGGAATTCACATTAGATAACCTATTTTCCAAAACTGCTTGTTACGTGTTATCAAGTAGTAATGATGACATGCAAACATACATGACTCTCAGCAGGAATAAAAAAATAGCTTACCTCTCCAACCACGTCTGAGACACAAAACATCCCCATCCAGTCCCCCAAAATACATTATACTGCATAGAAAAATACAATTGATTAGAGACTAAATTGTACTAATAACACATTACTAGACAATGCCATGGCGTCAACTTCACATACAGATGGCAAGAAAAGTAGCTAATCAATATAGCGGAGATATGCATTATAAATAGAAAGAACCTCCATTGCAAGCTGAAAATTACCAGATTGTCTGTGATCCAACATGTGGAAAGGCTTTGCGAGAAACACATAAGACCAGACATATCAGATGGCAAAATAAAAATAAACATGTTAATTGTAATATAACGATGTTGTCCTTCATGATGTCGGTGACAGCAGTGATTGGTGACAAATGAAGAGCAAACTGTATGGTTTCAGTCATTGACTCTTCATGGATCTTTAAGCAGTGACACATTTGTAAAAAAAAAAAAAAAACCCCAGAACATTAGAGCAATTAAGATTCTTTCATCCTGACTGCCTCCTTATCTCTCTCCTCCCCTTTAATCCCAAGCTCATTTAGCAGGCTGTATATAATACCCTCACATCTTTTTTTTTTGTACCCACTTCTTTATGTCAATATGACTGTTGGTTCTTTCACCCCAATGATGTTGGTTCTTTCACTCCACTGATTCTGCCCTCACCAAAGTTACCTACACCCTCCTTACAGCCAAAAGGGTTATTTCTCTTTATTTTATTCCAATGATGCATTTGATACTTGTATTTTGTATTTTAAACTGTTGTCTAAACCATTCACCTCCAAATCACCCATTCCATTGACCTTCGAGACTCAAGGTTCTGTCCTTTGCCCCATCATTTTCTCTCCTACACCTCTTCACATGTCATCTCCTCTTGGAATTCCTTTCCAGCCTTGTACTTTGTTACTCTTGAGGCCTCTGAAATCTTCTGGATAGATATCATGTGTCTCCCGAACCCCCGCCCACCTAATCTTCAAAACATCTTTATCTCTGTTACTTGCCTTATTTTTCACTCTTGAAACCACTGCCACCTCCTCTACCAGTAAACTTCCTTCTAGATTTCCACCCACACTCCCTCTCATCCATTTCTCTCTGCCAATGAATGCATCCTCTCCTACTGCCTGATTACCTGCTCCACTCTCACCTTTCAGGATGTCTAACGTATCTCCACAACCTCTGGAATGCATACCTATGCCCAGTCAGACTCATCTCAAACCTCTGAGCCTTTAAACGTGCCCTCAAGACTCAAGCCTAGCACCCATCCTCTTAATTGTCCAACCTCTGCTTTGCCCAGCTCTACTTCTCTCTATGTTCTTGTGTCCACCCATCCTTTGTAAGCTCTAGCTGTATTCTTTACATATCAAAAATAAATCCTACCACCCATCCTCTTAATTGCCCAACCTCTGCTTTGCTCAGCTCTACTTCCCTCTATGTTCTTGTGCCAACCCATCCCCTAGATTGTAAGCTCTAGCTGTATTCTTTATATATCAAAAATAAAGCCTACCACCCATCTTCTTACTTGCCCAACCTCTGCTTTGCTCAGCTGTAATCACCTTTATGTCCTTGTGTCCACCCAACCCCCAGATTGTAAGCTCTAGCTGTATTCCCTGCATATTTATGTAATTTGGACACTGTCATTATGTTTACATTAGGTTTTTGCCTGTACCATTTGTTACTTTTACAACTTTTTGTAAGTGTTACACATACAATACTGTGCAAAATGTTTAGGCAGGTGTGAGAAATAGGTTGCAAAGTAAGAATGCTTTAAAAAAAATAGAAGTGTTAATAGTGTATTTTTATCAATTACACAATGCAAAATGAATGAATAGAAAATACATTTTAATCAAGTCAATATTTGGTGTGACCACCCTTTGCATTCAAAAAAGCATCAATGCTTCTAGGTACACTTTCACAAAGTCATGGATTTTGTAGGATTAAAGTCAGGTGTATGATTAACCAATCATACCAAACAGGCACTAATGATCATCATTTTCATATGTAGGCTGGTGCACATTCATTAACTAAACAGAAACAGCTGTGTAGGAGGCTTAAAAATGGGTGAAGAGAAGCCAAACTCTGCTACAAAGGTGAGGTTGTGGAAGACATTTTCATGTCACAGGTCATATACCATGGCAATTCTGAGCACAGCAACAAGACACAAGGTAGTTATACCGCATCAGCAATGTCTCTCACAGGCAAAGATTTCAAAGCAGACTGGGGTTTCAAGATTTGCTGTTCAAGCTCTTTAGAAGAAGCACAAAGAAACGGGCAACGTTGAGGACCGTAGCTGCAGTGGTCGTTCAAGAAAAACTTAGTGCATTCAATGAAGACACATCATGCTTACTTCCCTTTGAAATCAGAAGATGTCCAGCAGTGCCATTAGCTCAGAACTGGCAGAAACCAGTGGAACCCAGGTATACCCATCTACTGTTCTGAGAAGTCTGAGAATTGCGTCCAAAAAGCCATTCTTTTGACAAGGAAACAAGGCCAAGTGACTCAAAATTATGTATGAAAACATAGGAACTGGGGTGCAGAAATATGGCAGCAGGCACTCTGGACTGATGAGAGAAGGATTTCAGCAAGCCTAGATCCACAGAAGATCTGTGTGTGGTTAGTTCTGCAAAGTTTTTTCAAAAACTGTTTGCAAGTGTACAGTACCCAGAAGAATTGATGCTGTTTTGAAGGGAAAGGGCCAGATGTACTGAGTCTAGAAATGTGATAAAGTGGAGAGTGATAAACTAACAACCAACAAGCTCCTAAATGCCATTTTTAAACAGGGTCCATGACATTTCAGTTAGGAGTTGATTGGCTGGTAGTTTATCACTCTCTACTTTATTACTTTTTAAGGCTTAGTACATCTGGTCCAAAGGGAGGTCAAACCAAATATTGATTTGATTTAAATTTATTTTCTGTTCATTCACTTTGCATTTTGTTAATTGATAAAAATAAAATGTTAACATTTCTATCTTTAAAAGCATTATTTTTTTCCAAACCTGCCTAAAAAGTTTGCACAGTACTGTACATCAGTTATGCAAGTATGCATACTTACTCCCAATTATAGCACTGGTTATATACACAATATAATAATAATAATAATAATAATAATAAAAATTCAGTTATTAATAAATTCAAAAGTTGCAAATTGTAATAAATACAAATTTAACTTAAATTCACATTTTACGTGTTTTACCCTTTAAAAATCAATTTGGTATCTCAATATGCAATCAGTCAAACAGAAGTGACTAGATAATGTCGCTTATAGGGCCTTATTCAGGTTGGATCGCAGAAGTCTGAAAATCGCAAACGGGAGATTTTCTGACTTCTTCGCATGCATAGTGGCCACAGTGCATGTGCTCGAATCTTCACAGCATGATCGCATCCCAGAAGGAGGCAATCACACTGTGATTCATAGGGGCAGCCTTCGGGGAGGGGGGGGGGGGCTGCCGCTGTGCCAGTTTGGGGGAGTGGCCCAGACAACACAATTGTGTCCGAACCATTTTCGGGGTGTCTGCGTGACTTCACACACAGCCGCTGCAAAGCAAAAGATAGCTGCGTATGCAGGGGGGCTCTCCTTAGTTTGCCTGGTCTGCAATGCAATTGCATTTGAATTGTGATCGCATCGCTTGCAGTGTCAGACTGGGGAATGAAGGACCCACCAGGGATATGCAATAGTAGGGCTCCATGCTTAGGGGTGTGGCATTTCCAGAGTGGGTGTGGCCAGCCGACACAGAGGCTTGGCAAACCCATAGAAAGTGCATGGTCTAAGCACCTTGATAAATATGCATTGTAAGTACTGCTACTGCATGCATTATAATGTGCCAGATTAATAACAACAATGCACTGTAGAAAATACTAGAGATGAGCGCCTGAAATTTTTCGGGTTTTGTGTTTTGGTTTTGGGTTCGGTTCCGCGGCCGTGTTTTGGGTTCGAACGCGTTTTGGCAAAACCTCACCGAATTATTTTTGTCGGATTCGGGTGTGTTTTGGATTCGGGTGTTTTTTTCCAAAAACACTAAAAAACAGCTTAAATCATAGAATTTGGGGGTCATTTTGATCCCAAAGTATTATTAACCTCAAAAACCATAATTTACACTCATTTTCAGTCTATTCTGAATACCTCACACCTCACAATATTATTTTTAGTCCTAAAATTTGCACCGAGGTCGCTGTGTGAGTAAGATAAGCGACCCTAGTGGCCGACACAAACACCGGGCCCATCTAGGAGTGGCACTGCAGTGTCACGCAGGATGTCCCTTCCAAAAAACCCTCCCCAAACAGCACATGACGCAAAGAAAAAAAGAGGCGCAATGAGGTAGCTGTGTGAGTAAGATTAGCGACCCTAGTGGCCGACACAAACACCGGGCCCATCTAGGAGTGGCACTGCAGTGTCACGCAGGATGGCCCTTCCAAAAAACCCTCCCCAAACAGCACATGACGCAAAGAAAAAAAGAGGCGCAATGAGGTAGCTGACTGTGTGAGTAAGATTAGCGACCCTAGTGGCCGACACAAACACCGGGCCCATCTAGGAGTGGCACTGCAGTATGTATGTATAAAGAAAGAAAAAAAAACCACGGTTAGGTGGTATATACAATTATGGACGGGCTGCCGAGTGCCGACACAGAGGTAGCCACAGCCGTGAACTACCGCACTGTACTGTGTCTGCTGCTAATATATAGACTGGTTGATAAAGAGATAGTATACTCGTAACTAGTATGTATGTATAAAGAAAGAAAAAAAAACCACGGTTAGGTCACTGGTATATACAATTATGGACGGGCTGCCGAGTGCCGACACAGAGGTAGCCACAGCCGTGAACTACCGCACTGTACACTGGTTGATAAAGAGATAGTAGTATACTCGTAACAACTAGTATGACGACGGTATAAAGAATGAAAAAAAAACCACGGTTAGGTGGTATATAATACAATTATGGTTGGACGGACTGCCTGCCGAGTGCCGACACAGAGGTAGCCACAGCCGTGAACTACCGCACTGTACACTGGTTGATAAAGAGATAGTAGTATACTCGTAACAACTAGTATGACGACGGTATAAAGAACGAAAAAAAAACCACGGTTAGGTGGTATATATTATAATACAATTATGGATGGACGGACTGCCTGCCGAGTTCCGACACAGAGGTAGCCACAGCCGTGAACTACCGCACTGTACACTGGTTGATAAAGAGATAGTAGTATACTCGTAACAACTAGTATGACGACGGTATAAAGAACGAAAAAAAAACCACGGTTAGGTGGTATATATTATAATACAATTATGGATGGACGGACTGCCTGCCGAGTTCCGACACAGAGGTAGCCACAGCCGTGAACTACCGCACTGTACACTGGTTGATAAAGAGATAGTAGTATACTCGTAACAACTAGTATGACTGACTATGACGGTATAAAGAATGAAAAAAAAACCACGGTTAGGTGGTATATATTATAATAATACAATTATGGATGGACGGACTGCCTGCCGAGTTCCGACACAGAGGTAGCCACAGCCGTGAACTACCGCACTGTACACTGGTTGATAAAGAGATAGTAGTATACTCGTAACAACTAGTATGACTGACTATGACGGTATAAAGAATGAAAAAAAAACCACGGTTAGGTGGTATATATTATAATACAATTATGGATGGACGGACTGCCTGCCGACTGCCGACACAGAGGTAGCCACAGCCGTGAACTACCGCACTGTACACTGGTTGATAAAGAGATAGTAGTATACTCGTAACAACTAGTATGACACTATGACGGTATAAAGAATGAAAAAAAAACCACGGTTAGGTGGTATATATTATAATACAATTATGGATGGACGGACTGCCTGCCGACTGCCGACACAGAGGTAGCCACAGCCGTGAACTACCGCACTGTACACTGGTTGATAAAGAGATAGTAGTATACTCGTAACAACTAGTATGACTGACTATGACGGTATAAAGAATGAAAAAAAAACCACGGTTAGGTGGTATATATTATAATAATACAATTATGGATGGACGGACTGCCTGCCGAGTTCCGACACAGAGGTAGCCACAGCCGTGAACTACCGCACTGTACACTGGTTGATAAAGAGATAGTAGTATACTCGTAACAACTAGTATGACTATGACGACGGTATAAAGAAAGAAAAAAAAATACCACGGTTAGGTGGTATATAATTATACAATTATGGATGGACGGACTGCCTGCCGAGTGCCGACTGCCGACACAGAGGTAGCCACAGCCGTGAACTACCGCACTGTACTGTGTCTGCTGCTAATATAGACTGGTTGATAAAGAGATAGTATACAACAATATACTACTATACTGGTGGTCAGGCACTGGTCACCACTAGTCACACTGGCAGTGGCACTCCTGCAGCAAAAGTGTGCACTGTTTAATTTTAAATTAATATAATATTATGTACTCCTGGCTCCTGCTATAACAACCTGCAGTGCTCCCCAGTCTCCCCCACAATTATTATAAGCTTTTATACATTGATGTGCAGCACACTGGGCTGAGCTGAGTGCACACAGACTGAGTCACACTGTGTGACTGCTGTGTATCGTTTTTTTCAGGCAGAGAACGGATATAGCAGAGAACGGATATATTAAATAAAAGTTAACTTAACAACAACTGCACTGGTCACTGTGGTAAACTCTGTCTGCACAATCTCTCTCTCTCTCTCTCTCTTCTAATCTATTCTAATGGAGAGGACGCCAGCCACGTCCTCTCCCTATCAATCTCAATGCACGTGTGAAAATGGCGGCGACGCGCGGCTCCTTATATAGAATCCGAGTCTCGCGAGAATCCGACAGCGTCATGATGACGTTCGGGCGCGCTCGGGTTAACCGAGCAAGGCGGGAAGATCCGAGTCGCTCGGACCCGTGAAAAAAAAAGTGAAGTTCGTGCGGGTTCGGATTCAAAGAAACCGAACCCGCTCATCTCTAGAAAATACACCATAGTCCTATGTAGAATAAGGTAATATACAGTATGTATAATTCAAGTGCACAGTTTGGAACCTGATCCCTAGAGGAGGAGGAGGGCCCCCAGGCAGTGGGGCCCACGGGTGGTTTCTCCTGTACCCCTGTGGGTAAGTCCAACCCTGATCGCTTGCCATCAATTTTTCATGCTGGACGGTCTTGCCCTGTGCTGGGCAGCCCCTAGTATGTGATAGGAAGCAGTAGCAGAATCTGCTACTGAACCTGAATGAGGTCTTACTCTTTAGTCATCATTGCATATAGTTGCACCTGCTTTCCAGCACCTGAAAGGCGTGTGTTGCAACTACAAGAATACAGCATGTACTTGACTTTCCTGCCCTTTCTCATTTGTGTTATGGCGCGCATGTACAATAATATTCCAAACAGAGATCAAAACCAGCCACTGCTGCACATAATAGAGGAAAAATGGACAGCAAGACATTATTCGTTTATTAGTTAATAACTGTAATGGTGATGAGCCTAACTGATACTCGAGCCCTGCAGCTCATAATGATTAACCTCTCATTATCATTAATCCCAATCAATGTCTTTAAATCTCATAATAATTAACCCCCCCATCATTATCATTATAATTAACTCCAACCAACATTTTTATTAAACCCCATCAAAATCAACCCACATGCCTATTAACCTCCATTTGAATTAACTTCCACGTATTATCATTAATCCACCATCATCATAAATTATGTTCTCATAATCCTCACTAGCCCCCTTATTCTTGAGCATCCATTGAAAAGTCACAGACTGCGCCACCTGTTTGTGCACCAGGTGGAATGATTGTGTGGACCTATGAAGCCTCCAATCCCTCCCTCTAAACTTTAGCCTTGCCAACTACCTCTGTGTGCAAGGTCACATGCTCATTCTCTGTTTTAAGTTCCATTTGTATTTTTTCATTCTGCACAAGAGAAGGGATTAGATGACAATGTCATGTGCTAGCCATGTGGCCACACACCTAATTAAACTTACTACTGATCAGACAGCTCAGCTAGCCATCATTCCCAAACCAAAAACAAATGCCCCACCCGCTTCATCACACTATGCCACTGAAATGATGGGACTAACGCAGAGATGAAAGCAAGTTGGTTGCAGTTGCACTGGCATTCTTGGCATGGAGCTAAGGACCTTATTCAACTTCAGTTGCTGCTTTGCTAATTTAGCAAAACTGCAACTGCAAAGGATCGAATGCTGGGAGCCGCCCAGCACAGGGCAAGACCACTAAGCATGCTAAGTGACGCCCAGTGCTGCATTCGCAATCTAATTGTGATCGCATAGCAATAGGGTCGACCCCAGCCTGCGCAGTGGCCGTGTATGACGTCAGGACCCCTCCCCCCAAAACTGCCCGGACCCACTCGCATTTTCATCGCCAAACCCCCACAATGTCACATCGCTGTCCTGCGAACGCCTCTGCCTGTCAGTCAGGCAGAGGCATTCACATGACTGCGATGCAATTGCATTTCTCGGGCCATACACGTGCATGAAAATCAGGAAAATGTGATTGCATCGCATTAGCAGTGCATACTGAATAAGGCTCTAAATGTACAGTATATATCCATCCATATACAGAGTCAGGGCTGCCATCAGAAACTGTGGGGCCCAGGACTGACGAAATAGGCAGCCCCCCCCCTAAAAAATGGTGGTTGGAGCTAAAGCAGGCATATGGCATCAATTAGTGTGTAAACCAATTTTATGTTGAATTTTCTTAAGTTTGGGATGTGGGGGGTCCATAATAAATATTAGTGATGTGCACCGGACATTTTTCGGGTTTTGTGTTTTGGTTTTGGATTCGGTTCCGCGGCCGTGTTTTGGATTCGGACGCGTTTTGGCAAAACCTCACCAAAAATTTTTTGTCGGATGCGGGTATGTTTTGGATTCGGGGTGTTTTTTACAAAAA
This sequence comes from Pseudophryne corroboree, assembly GCF_028390025.1. Taxonomy (NCBI): domain Eukaryota; kingdom Metazoa; phylum Chordata; class Amphibia; order Anura; family Myobatrachidae; genus Pseudophryne; species Pseudophryne corroboree. Next base: position 581,997,807 of record NC_086449.1, on the reverse strand, counting down.
ACCCTAAAAAACAGCTTAAATCATAGAATTTTGGGGTCATTTTGATCCCATAGTATTATTAACCTCAATAACCATAATTTTCACTCATTTCCAGTTTATTCTGAACACCTCACACCTCACAATATTATTTTTAGTCCTAAAATTTGCACCGAGGTCGCTGGATGGCTAAGCTAAGCGACACAAGTGGCCGACACAAACACCTGGCCCATCTAGGAGTGGCACTGCAGTGTCAGACAGGATGGCACTTCAAAAAAATTGTCCCCAAACAGCACATGATGCAAAGAAAAAAAGAGGCGCACCAAGGTCGCTGTGTGACTAAGCTAAGCGACACAAGTGGCCGACACAAACACCTGGCCCATCTAGGAGTGGCACTGCAGTGTCAGGCAGGATGGCACTTCAAAAAAATTGTCCCCAAACAGCACATGATGCAAAGAAAAAAAGAGGCGCACCAAGGTCGCTGTGTGACTAAGCTAAGCGACACAAGTGGCCGACACAAACACCTGGCCCATCTAGGAGTGGCACTGTAGTGTCAAGCAGGATAGCACTTCAAAAAAATTGTCCCCAAACAGCACATTATGCAAAGAAAAAAAGAGGCGCACCAAGGTCGCTGTGTGACTAAGCTAAGCGACACAAGTGGCCGACACAAACACCTGGCCCATCTAGGAGTGGCACTGCAGTGTCAGGCAGGATGGCACTTCAAAAAAATTGTCCCCAAACAACACATGACGCAAAGAAAAATGAAAGAAAAAAGAGGTGCAAGATGGAATTGTCCTTGGGCCCTCCCACCCACCCTTATGTTGTATAAACAGGACATGCACACTTTAACGAACCCATCATTTCAGCGACAGGGTCTGCCACACGACTGTGACTGAAATGACTGGTTGGTTTGGGCCCCCACCAAAAAAAGAAGCAATCAATCTCTCCTTGCACAAACTGGCTCTACAGAGGCAAGATGTCCACCTCATCATCATCCTCCGATTCCTCACCCCTTTCACTGTGTACATCCCCCTCCTCACAGATTATTAATTCGTCCCCACTGGAATCCACCATCTCAGGTCCCTGTGTACTTTGTGGAGGCAATTGCTGCTGGTGAATGTCTCCACGGAGGAATTGATTATAATTCATTTTGATGAACATCATCTTCTCCACATTTTCTGGAAGTAACCTCGTACGCAGATTGCTGACAAGGTGAGCGGCTGCACTAAACACTCTTTCGGAGTACACACTGGAGGGAGGGCAACTTAGGTAGAATAAAGCCAGTTTGTGCAAGGGCCTCCAAATTGCCTCTTTTTCCTGCCAGTATACGTACGGACTGTCTGACGTGCCTACTTGGATGCGGTCACTCATATAATCCTCCACCATTCTTTCAATGGTGAGAGAATCATATGAAGTGACAGTAGACGACATGTCAGTAATCGTTGGCAGGTCCTTCAGTCCGGACCAGATGTCAGCACTCGCTCCAGACTGCCCTGCATCACCGCCAGCGGGTGAGCTCGGAATTCTTAGCCTTTTCCTCGCACCCCCAGTTGCGGGAGAATGTGAAGGAGGAGATGTTGACGGGTCACGTTCCGCTTGACTTGACAATTTTCTCACCAGCAGGTCTTTGAACCTCTGCAGACTTGTGTCTGCCGGAAAGAGAGATACAACGTAGGTTTTAAATCTAGGATCCAGCACGGTGGCCAAAATGTAGTGCTCTGATTTCAACAGATTGACCACCCGTGAATCCTGGTTAAGCGAATTAAGGGCTCCATCCACAAGTCCCACATGCCTAGCGGAATTGCTCTGTTTTAGCTCCTCCTTCAATGTCTCCAGCTTCTTCTGCAAAAGCCTGATGAGGGGAATGACCTGACTCAGGCTGGCAGTGTCTGAACTGACTTCACGTGTGGCAAGTTCAAAGGGTTGCAGAACCTTGCACAACGTTGAAATGATTCTCCACTGCGCTTGAGTCAGGTGCATTCCCCCTCCTTTGCCTATATCGTGGCCAGATGTATAGGCTTGAATGGCCTTTTGCTGCTCCTCCATCCTCTGAAGCATATAGAGGGTTGAATTCCACCTCGTTACCACCTCTTGCTTCAGATGATGGCAGGGCAGGTTCAGGATTGTTTGGTGGTGCTCCAGTCTTCTGTACGCGGTGGCTGAATGCCGAAAGTGGCCCACAATTCTTCGGGCCACCAACAGCATCTCTTGCACGCCCCTGTCGTTTTTTAAATAATTCTGCACCACCAAATTCAATGTATATGCAAAACATGGGACGTGCTGGAATTTGCCCAGATGTAATGCACGCACAATATTACTGGCGTTGTCCGATGTCACAAATCCCCAGGAGAGTCCAATTGGGGTAAGCCATTCTGCGATGATCTTCCTCAGTTTCCGTAAGAGGTTGTCAGCTGTGTGCCTCTTCTGGAAAGCGGTGATACAAAGCGTAGCCTGCCTAGGAACGAGTTGGCGTTTGCGAGATGCTGCTACTGGTGCCGCCGCTGCTGTTCTTGCTGCGGGAGGCAATACATCTACCCAGTGGGCTGTCACAGTCATATAGTTCTGAGTCTGCCCTGCTCCACTTGTCCACATGTCCGTGGTTAAGTGGACATTGGGTACAACTGCATTTTTTAGGACACTGGTGACTCTTTTTCTGAGGTCTGTGTACATTTTCGGTATCGCCTGCCTAGAGAAATGGAACCTAGATGGTATTTGGTACCGGGGACACAGTACCTCAATCAAGTCTCTAGTTGCCTCTGAATTAACGGTGGATACCGGAACACGTTTCTCACCGCCCAGGCTGCCAAGGCCTGAGTTATCTGCTTTGCAGCAGGATGACTGCTGTGATATTTCATCTTCCTCGCAAAGGACTGTTGGACAGTCAATTGCTTACTGGAAGTAGTACAAGTGGTCTTCCGACTTCCCCTCTGGGATGACGATCGACTCCCAGCAGCAACAACAGCAGCGCCAGCAGCAGTAGGCGTTACACTCAAGGATGCATCGGAGGAATCCCAGGCCCGAGAGGACTCGTCAGACTTGCCAGTGACATGGCCTGCAGGACTATTGGCTTTCCTGGGTAAGGAGGAAATTGACACTGAGGGAGTTGGTGGTGTGGTTTGCAGGAGCTTGGTTACAAGAGGAAGAGATTTAGTGGTCAGTGGACTGCTTCAGCTGTCATCCAAAGTTTTTGAACTTGTCACTGACTTATGATGAATGCGCTGCAGGTGACGTATAAGGGAGGATGTTCCGAGGTGGTTAACGTCCTTACCCCTACTTATTACAGCTTGACAAAGGCAACACACGGCTTGACACCTGTTGTCCGCATTTGTGTTAAAATAATAATTCCACACCGAAGAGCTGATTTTTTTTGGATTTTGACCAGGCATGTCAATGGCCATATTCGTCCCACGGACAATAGGTGTCTCCCCGGGTGCCTGACTTAAACAAACCACCTCACCATCAGAATCCTCCTTGTCAATTTCCTCCCCAGCGCCAGCAACACCCATATCCTCATCCTGGTGTACTTCAACAGTGACATCTTCAATTTGACTATCAGGAACTGGACTGCAGGTGCTCCTTCCAGCACTTGCAGGGGGCGTGCAAATGGTGGAAGGCGCAAGCTCTTCCCGTCCAGTGTTGGGTAGGTCAGGCATCGCAACCGACACAATTGGACTCTCCTTGGGGATTTGTGATTTAGAAGAACGCACAGTTCTTTGCTGTGCTTTTGCCAGCTTAAGTCTTTTCATTTTTCTAGCGAGAGGATGAGTGCTTCCATCCTCATGTGAATCTGAACCACTAGCCATGAACATAGGCTAGGGCCTCAGCCGTTCCTTGCCACTCCGTGTCGTAAATGGCATATCGGCAAGTTTACGCTTCTCATCAGACGCTTTCAATTTTGATTTTTGGGTCATTTTACTGAACTTTTGTTTTTTGGATTTTACATGCTCTCTACTATGACATTGGGCATCGGCCTTGGCAGACGACGTTGATGGCATTTCATCGTCTCGGCCATGACTAGTGGCAGCAGCTTCAGCACGAGGTGGAAGTGGATCTTGATCTTTCCCTATTTTAACCTCCACATTTTGTTCTCCATTTTTTAATGTGTGGAATTATATGCCAGTATCAATAGCAATGGCCTACTACTATATATACTGCGCACAACTAAAATGCACCACAGGTATAGAATGTAGATGGATAGTATACTTAATGATGACACAGAGGTAGGTACAGCAGTGGCCTTCCGTACCGTACTGCTATATATAGTATACTGGTGGTCACTGTGTCAGCAAACTGCAAAACTAAAATGCACCACAGGTATAGAATGTAGATGGATAGTATACTTAATGACGACACAGAGGTAGGTCATTAAGTGGCCTACTGTACCGTAATGCTATATATTGTATACTGGTGGTCACTGGTCAGCAAAACTCTGCACTGTACTCCTCCTATATAATATTAATTATACTGGTGGTCCCCAGTCCCCACAATAAAGCAGCACACTGAGCACAGATATGGAGTGTTTTTCAGGCAGACAACGTATACTGGTGGTCACTGTCAGCAAAACTTTGCACTGTACTCCTGCTATATAATACAGCTGCTCCCCAGTCCCCACAATTAAGCAGTGTGAGCACAGATATATGCAGCACACTGAGCACAGATATGGAGCGTTTTTTTCAGGCAGAGAACGGATAACTGGTGGTCACTGATCAGCAAAACTCAGCACTGTACTCCTCTTATATAATATTATACTGGTGGTCCCCAGTCCCCACAATAAAGCAGCACACTGAGCACAGATATGGAGTGTTTTTCAGGCAGACAACGTATACTGGTGGTCACTGTCAGCAAAACTTTGCACTGTACTCCTGCTATATAATACAGCTGCTCCCCAGTCCCCACAATTAAGCAGTGTGAGCACAGATATATGCAGCACACTGAGCACAGATATGGAGCGTTTTTTTCAGGCAGAGAACGGATAACTGGTGGTCACTGATCAGCAAAACTCAGCACTGTACTCCTCCTATATAATATTATACTGGTGGTCCCCAGTCCCCACAATAAAGCAGCACACTGAGCACAGATATGGAGTGTTTTTCAGGCAGACAACGTATACTGGTGGTCACTGTCAGCAAAACTTTGCACTGTACTCCTGCTATATAATACAGCTTCTCCCCAGTCCCCACAATTAAGCAGTGTGAGCACAGATATATGCAGCACACTGAGCACAGATATGGAGCGTTTTTTTCAGGCAGAGAACGGATAACTGGTGGTCACTGATCAGCAAAACTCAGCACTGTACTCCTCCTATATTATACAGCTGCTCCCCAGTCCTCCCCACAATTAAGCAATAATGCACAATCAAGTTCAACAATAACGGAGAGGACGCCAGCCACGTCCTCTCCCTAACATTTCCAATGCACGAGTGAAAATGGCGGCGACGCGCGGCTGCTTATATAGAATCCGAATCTCGCGAGAATCCGACAGCGGGATGATGACGTTCGGGCGCGCTCGGGTTAACCGAGCCATACGGGAGAATCCGAGTATGGCTCGGACCCGTGTAAAAAGGGTGAAGTTTGGGGGGGTTCGGTTTCCGAGAAACCGAACCCGCTCATCACTAATAAATATATAGTGGTGAGGCAGGATGAGGGGCAGGGCAAGAGGAAAAGTGATTTCAGAAAGGCACAGGGTAAAGGTTGGTGAGAGATCAGTGACGTGTGGATACGGGACGACTGAAACTGGACAGGGAAGACAGGACCAAAGGGGGATGCAGGGACGGGAGGTCTGGACCTATTTGGGGCACAGGCATGATTGACATGGTGGGGGCTGGCACACGGCAGGGAAGGACAGACCTTAAGAAGGTGTTGGGGGTGGGGGGGGCACAAGAATGAGAAGGCTGGACCTTAATGTGGGACACAGAACAGGGATGGCTGGACCTTAATGGGGGACATAGAACAGGGATGGCTGGACCTTAATGGAGGGGCACAGGGCAGGGGAGGCTAGACCTTGGATGAGGGCACAGGGCAGAGAAAGCTGGCTCTTAATGGGGGGGTTGGCACAGGGCAGGGCAGAATGGACTTGGGGGGGTGATACATTAAATAGATGGCTGGACTTTAGTGGGGAAGGGACAGGGCACAGAATGCTCATGCACGTACCTTAGATATGTTGATGGATGCTGGTGTGAGGTGGCCACCGCTGCTGCCTCCTAGAGCACCCTTTTCCCCGCAGACAAGTAGTCCCAGCAGCAGATTGTGTTCCGGCTGCCTGCCTGCCAAGCATGAAGACAGTGCTGTGGCATTTAAAAGTTCCTGCTGTCCGCAAGCCAATTGCAGCTCGCTGACCGACAGCCACTCAGGAGCGGCTAATGCAGCTGCTTCTGATTGGCTGCCAGGCCGCGAGTTACGATTGGCTCGCGGGCAGCCTGAATTTTGAAATGCTGCAGTGCTGTCTTCATGTGTGACAGGCTACCGGAACACAATCTCCTCATGGGCAGCAGGAAATTCAAAATGCCACTGCCGCAGCAGCGCCATCTTCACGCTGCTAGTCCACAGTCTGCTCTCGGGCAGGGGGTGTCTATCCGGGCCCAGGACGCCAGAACCCGCAGCACCCCCTTGATGGCGGCCCTGTACAGAGTTGTATACATCTGTACCATTTAAACAAAACAAAAGATACTCCCGCACCAGTAAGGATAATTTAGCATAAATGTTCTCTTTCCCTTTAATCTATCCTTTAATTTGGTGTGTTCTCACACCTGTATTTGTTTTTAGTTGGGAGTGCAACTATTAGCTTGAAAGGACTATGGGGGTCATTCCGAGTTGATTGCTCGCTAGCAACTTTTTGCAGCGCTGCGATCAGGTTAAATCTCGGCAAAAATGCGCATGCATATGCACCACAATGCGTAGGCGTATCGTACGGGTACAAAGAGGATAGGTGCTGAGCGATGGATTTAACGAAGAATCCATTCGCACAGCCGATCGCAAGATGATTGACAGAAAGAGGGCGTTTGTGGGTGTCAACTGACCATTTTCTGGGAGTGTTTGGAAAAACACAGGCGTGTCCAAGCGTTTGCAGGGCGGGTGTCTGATGTCAATTCCGGGACCAAAAAGACTGAAGTGATCGCAGCGGCTGAGTAAGTCCAGAGCTACTCAGAAACTGCAAAAAACTTTTTTGTGCCGTCGGCTGTAAAAGCGTTCGCACACTTGCAAAGCGAAAATACAGTCACCCAAAGGTGGCGACTATCTGATTGCAGCGCTGCAAAAAGTTGCAAGCGAGCAATCAACTCGAAATGAGGGCCTATGGGCCTAATTCAGACCTGATTGTAGCAGCAAATTTGTTAGCAGTTGGGCAAAACCATGTGCACTGCAGGGGAGGCAGATATACCATGTGCAGAGAGAGTTAGATTTGTGTGTGGTGTGTTCAATCTGCAATCTAATTTGCAGTGTAAAAATAAAGCAGCCAGTATTTACCCTGCACAGAAACAATATAACCCACCCAAATCTAACTCTTTCTGCACATGTTATATCTGCCTCCCCTGCAGTGCACATGGTTTTGCCCAGTTGCTATCAAAAATCCTGCTGCGATCAACTTGGAATTACTCACATGGGCCCTCATTCCGAGTTGTTCGCTCGGTATTTTTCATCGCATCGCAATGAAAATCCGCCTAGTACGCATGCGCAATGTTCGCACTGCGACTGCGCCAAGTAACTTTGCTATGTAGAAAGTAATTTTACTCACGGCTTTTTCATCGCTCCGGCGATCGTAATGTGATTGACAGGAAATGGGTGTTACTGGGCGGAAACACGGCGTTTCAGGGGCGTGTGGTTGAAAACGCTACCGTTTCCGGAAAAAACGCAGGAGTGGCCGGAGAAACGGTGGGAGTGCCTGGGCGAACGCTGGGTGTGTTTGTGACGTCAACCAGGAACGACAAGCACTGAACTGATCGCACAGGCAGAGTAAGTCTGAAGCTACTCTGAAACTGCTAAGTAGTTAGTAATCGCAATATTGCGAATACATCGGTCGCAATTTTAAGAAGCTAAGATTCACTCCCAGTAGGCGGCGGCTTAGCGTGTGTAACTCTGCTAAATTCGCCTTGCGACCGATCAACTCGGAATGAGGGCCATGGTTTTGCCCAACTGCTAACAAATTTTCTGCTACGATCTGGTCTGAATTACCCACCATAACATATACACACATAAAAGAAAGCCATTTTCTGTGTGCACTGAGAACCTCACAATTAACTCATCAAATTGATAAAATATATATTTTATTATCATCATTTAAAATTGTTCAGCCATAATCAAATATGTTAAAACAAGCAAAGTGAAAAGTTTAGAAAAAAAGTGATTTCAAATAAAATAGTATCTTATATACAGAGACTGCTACTTTTTATATTTGAAGAATCCTCTTCCAATAAAGTCATTATAGACCCCACTGCTAATGACATTTTTATGTGCATGAGATCCTGTAAATTTCCAGTTAAATTCTACTTTTTTGATCCTCAGGAAATCACAATTTATGTTTAATAAAGAGTTCTGTACAGTATTTCACATTTAAATACAATGTTGCTCTTTATATATAAAAATAAACTTTATTCTTAAGTGCATGTGTAGTTTCTTATTACTGCTGGTGGTTTCATCTTAGGTGGACATAATGGATATATATCATCCTATTACACTTGCAGATACACAATGACTGTCATTATGTCACTATTGAAATGTTGTATCAATATAATATCTTACTATAAATCACCGTGTTGGTGTTCTGCGGGTTTGCCTGTAACACCGCACTTGGGCCCTCATTCCGAGTTGTTCGCTCGCAAGGCGATTTTAGCAGTATTGCACACGCTAAGCCGCCGCCTACTGGGAGTGAATCTTAGCTTCTTAAAATTGCGAACGATGTATTCGCAATATTGCGATTACACACCTCGTAGCAGTTTCAGAGTAGCTTCAGACTTACTCGGCATCTGCGATCAGTTCACTGCTTATCGTTCCTGGTTTGACGTCACAAACACACCCAGCGTTCGCCCAGACACTCCTCCGTTTCTCCAGCCACTCCCGCGTTTTTTCCGGAAACGGTAGCGTTTTTATCCACACGCCCATAAAACGCCGTGTTTCCGCCCAGTAACACCCATTTCCTGTCAATCACACTACGATCGCCGGAGCGAAGAAAAAGCCGTGAGTAAAAATCCTATCTTCATAGCAAATTTACTTGGCGCAGTCGCAGTGCAGACATTGCGCATGCGCACTAAGCGGAAAATCGCTGCGATGCGATGAAATTTACCGAGCGAACAACTCGGAATGAGGGCCTTGGTGATTTTATTTTATCAATTCCACTTGATTGGCATATTGTGGCTAAATATATTACAACAGTGTACATCCACTAATATATATGCATAAATAGTACGCTGTTACAGTGTAATTATGTCCCACTGTCAGTGAAAGGTAGTAATATAGCAGCGGTTTTAGTAATACATAGCAGTCCCTGAAACGCCTATGTACATTTTCACAAGAGTGCCCTGATGAAGCAGCCTCTTGTGAAACATACGTAGGCATTTCAGAGACTGCTATGTGTTACTAAATCCGCTGCTATATTACTACCTAAGTGCTCAAATGGTCATAATGCTATAACATATATTATTATGATGGATACAGTGCTGAGTGAGGGCTGAGCGGTGAGAGCGCCTGTATAAAATGACCAAGTGCGGTGTTACAGGCGTACCCGCAGAACACCAGCACAGTGATTTATAGTAAGATATTATATTGATATGATATTTCGGGTGTAGTATGGTATGCCAGCAGCCGGGCTCCCGGCGACCAGCATACCGGTGCGGGAAGCCCGACCGCCGGCATACCGACCACCGGCATACCGACCACCGGCATACCGACCGCCGGCATACCGACCGCCGGCATACCGACAGCGTGGCGAGCGCAAATGAGCCCCTTGCAGGCTCGGTGGTGCGCTACGCGTGCCATGCTATTTTATTCTCCCTCCAGGGGGGTCGTGGACCCCCACGAGGGAGAAAAAGTGTCGGTATGTCGGCTGTCGGGATTCCGGCGCCGGTATACTTTGCGCCGGGATCCCGACAGTCGGCATACTGAAGACCACCCGATATTTCAATAGTGACATAATGACAGTCATTGTGTATCTGCAAGTGTAATAGGATGATATATATAAATTATGTCCACCTAAGATGAAACCACCAGCAGTAATAAGAAACTGCACATGCACTTAAGAATAAAGTCTACTGTTATATATAAAGAGCAACATTGTATTTAAATGCGAAATTCAGAACTCTTTATTAAACATAAATTGTGATTTCCTGAGGAACGAAGTAGAATTTAACTGGAAATTTACAGGATCTCATGCACATAAAAATTTCATTAGCAGTGGGGGCTATAATGCCTTTATTGGAAGAGGAATCTTCAAAATAAAAAGTAGCAGTCTCTGTATATAAGATACTATTTTATTTGAAATCACTTTTTTTCAAAACTGTTCACTTTGCTTGTTTTATCATATTTGATTATGGCTGAACAATTTTACACGATAATAAAAGATATACTGTTTTTTTTAATCAACATCTGTTCCATATATGGCAAATGTACAGTACATGAATCCCTACATTAGGGAACATTGTGCAAGCAAATCATAGGTTGAATCAACCCTATAAAATGATTGTGATTCTCAGAACACAAGAGGCAGACAGGCATGGGTGGTATTATGTGGTAAGGTCACTGATACACATGAACACATGTATAACATTCAGAAATATATTAATATTCACAATGACCTTACGCTTTCTGACATGGTGGCATTTCAAAATAGGAAATATGTCTTATGGAATGTATCAATGAATATTAACAACATGTCTGTCATTAGTGTCATATTGTTAAAAATAATGTCACCGTTAACTCTTAGAGGAGGGGATTTATCAAATATTGAAGAGAAATGAAGTGGACAGATATTAAGTACCAACCAATCAGATGATGTCATTTTATTTGATGTGGTAGAAAAATGTGTTACAGTAGGTGCTGACTGGTTGGCATTTACCTCTTTACACTTTGTCTCTCTCCAGTTAGTCGCTGATTGGTTGGTATTTACCTCTTAACACTTTATCTCTCTCCAGTTAGGCGCTGATTTGTTGGTATTTACCTCTTTACACTTTCTCTCTCTACAAGCTTTGATAAATCTGCCCCAGAATACCAAGGTTTCCAGGGGTTGGACAAATGCATGTAAGTGCCTGTCTAGTCTCTTTGCACACTGTGATCTCCAAAGAGCTGTATAATGGGGGATACTATCACCAGTAGCGGATCTTGCCACGGGCAAGCAGGACTTTTGCCCGGGGCGCCGCCTTCCGGAGGGCGCCTCACCAGGGCAAGATCCGCTGCTGCAGTGCCCCCGTTGCCCCCCGCTGCCGCTGTGAAGAGAAACTAGACGCGTACGCGTCTAGTTTCCCTTCGTGGAGAGGTCCTTTACTGTGCGGTGCGCGATGACGTCATCGCGCACCGCGCATCATTTCAGTCTGTACAGGGGGCGTAAATGACCACGCCCCCTGTACATAGCCACGCCCCTATTGTCACCCGGGGCGCACAGCGCCCAAGAACCGGCCCTGACTATCACTATGTACATATATTAATATTCAATGCAAAATATATTGTGACAATCTGCTTGGTTCTCCACAAAGGAAACAAAGTCACACCTTGGAGGAAAAGATGCAGATACCTGTTTATTAAGCTGGGAAGAGTGCTAATGTAGATGTTCCGTCGCCACTTATGGCAACAATAGAACATCTAGTTTCACCCCAATTTACCAGGCCATTGCAGGGAGACTATGGGCCTAATTAAGACCTGCTTGCTGCTGTGAGTTTTCGCCCAGCAGCCGATCAGGTCTGAACTGTGCATGCTCCGGTGCCGCAGTGTGCCGGCACATGCCAGACAGCCAACGGGCGTCTCAGTTAGCCGACGGGTGTCTCAGCCCTGCGATCACCTCTGCCTGATTGACAGGACCGGACCATGTGGGGAGGCGGGCCACGGCAGTTGTGTGACATCACACGCAGCCGCTGCAACCCTCACAGCGACGAGTAGCTCCCTGACAGCAGTGCGCAGGTGCTGTGCTGGTAGGGAGCTACTCCTAAAGTACAAAAACATCTCTGCTGTGCAGGGCCTGACATGCGGGCGGACTAGCCCTGTGCTGGGCATCCCCCCGCATGTCTGTGTGACTGATCGTAGATGTGCTAAATAATCACAGCAAGTTTTAAGAAATAGGACTTTGCTAAAAGTGAAAGAACACTAGCCTGATTACTTGTACAGTACGTATATATCACAAGATCTTTTGGGTATAACTGTGACACTGCCACTTGCATCAAATATAATAGAAGGCCAGAGAATTATCCGATGGCCAGTAGGGATCATGAAGTATGTATTACTTTTTAAGTGAAACTGTGCTATGCATATAACTTGATCAACTAGGGATTTTGCTAATAAAATATTGGTTCAATGAATGTGTATTTTTACACCAAAGCAACTACAGTATGTAACTAATTAATATTGAAAAATGCAGTATGTGGCTATGAACAAAAGAAGAGTGGTTTGGGTATATCAGGGGAAGTTGGTTTGCGGTGTGGCCTAATTTGATTATCAAATAAGAAATATTGAGTCATAGAATATTATACATTTTATAGTTTTCACACACTCATATAGACAGCACTTATATTTTAGAACTTTATTATGTTTTTTACATTTTTTACTAACCACTAGGGTGCTCTATTTATTAAACTCATTCTGAAGACTCTACATCAACGGTGGCCAACCCGCGGCTCTCTTACTTCCTCTGCATGCAGCTTGTTAGCTCCCGCGGCGTCTCCTACTGCCCGACTGCAGTGCCCGGCGCCGGTCCATGAGCCAATCAGAGCTTGCGGACCAGCAGCCAATCAGGAGTCTTAGCTGCCAGTCCACGAGCTCTGTCTGGCTCACAGACCGGTGTCTAATTGGAGAGAAACAACGCCACCAGAGATTGAGGGGCAGGAGAGGCGCATGCTGTGCTCTCCTCCCCTCACAAGCAGCAGAGCAGCAGTGCGGTGGTGAGCAGCACTCGGGAGGGGGGGGGGTGCACAGTGCGGGGCATATCTGGCACTGTGGCACATAGGTAGTTACGGTGCTGAGAACATGTAATGGTTAGCCAAACATCTGTGGTGGCTCGCCCCCACTGGAGCCTGGCTACACCTTTAAGCATGGCCCCCTACAGCAGCACCCCCCCGGTGGGCCCTTAATGCCCCAGTCCGACACTGGTTATAACACAAGGTCATACGCCTACAAACGTCATACCAAAAGGTGTGCACATAAAAATGGGGTGTGGCTTTGTGACAACTATGCCATGCCCCCATTTTTTCGGCGCACGCATGATTGTGGCTCTTACCCTTGACTACAGATCTTTTCTGGCTCTTTGCCTCTGACTGGTTGGCCACCCCTGCTCTACATGAAATGATTTGGCAGCAATTGGGGATAATGTACATGTGACATTTTTCTAAATGCTCAGCTAGTGGTTAAAGTACCCAGGGATGGTGGCGGGAGACTTATGGCGTTCAGGAATATTGTGTGAAAACAAAGTTATTATCATGAATCAATGTGGTTTTATGAGGCAAACATTTTGCCAAACCAATCTGCTGGGCATCTATATGATAAGAAAACTGTGCTGAGATAATATTGGTACTGTACATAGGAATGACCGCGTCCCAGTACATAGATATGAAGCTGGTGGAATAAAAAATAGCTAGTGCTTAAAACATTGAAAGGTGAATGCCCTGAGGATCAATTCTCGGTCTACTACTTTTAGAAATGTTTAATGTAAAGACAGTAGACATTGAAACAAATAAAATATTACCTAATGTTTAATGTAGTGTTACTTCAGAGCTGGGTTGAATCACTGAACTCAATAAAATAAAAATAAAAAGCACTATAGCTATGAACATAGACCCTATGGAATTGTAGAGCACAAACAATGGAAATAGGAAATGGAATGGAACAGGTAAGTGCAAGAATTGTGTTGCCACATTCTTGGTTTACTCAGTGTGTGAAATTGCATGTGATAAAGAACCAACCAATCAGCTCCGAACTGCCATGTTACAGATTGTGACATGTGTATCTTGCACTGGGGGGGCATGTGTATCTGGCACTGGGGGCATATCTGGCGCTGTGGGGACATGTGTATCTGGCACTGGGCACATATCTGGCACTGTGGGGACATGTGTATCTGGCACTGTGGGCATATCTGGCATTGTAGGGCATATATGTATCTGGCACTATGGGGACATGTGTATCTGGCACTGTAGGGACATGTGCATCTGACATTGTGGGCACATGTGTATTTGGCACTGGGGGCATATCTGGCACTGTGGGACATGTGTATCTGGCACTGGGGGCATATGTGTACCTGGCACTGTGGGGCATATGTGTATCTGGCACTGTAGGGGCATATATGTATCGGGCACTGTGGGGACATGTGTATCTGGCACTGGGGGCATATATGTATCTGGCACTGTGGGGCATATATGTATCTGGCACTGTGGGGCATATATGTATCCAGCACTGAAGAGGCACCCATGATTTGGCATTTTTATATGTATGTGGCACTGTGCATGGGCATTATTTGTATGTGGCACTGTACAACATGACTAAAAATGGGGTTATAACCAGGGTTGGACTGGCCCACAGGGGAAACCACCAGTGACCCCTACTGCCTGTGGGCCTTCCTCGTCCTCCTCTAGGGATCAAGTTCCAAACTATCCTAGTGTACTGGATTTATGCATTATACTGTACATATGTTAAATTATACTTCACAATAACTTGGTTTATTATATATTTACCATGGGGCACAGAACATGCACGCAGGCGCGCAAAAAATATATAGGGGTGTGGCTTCATGGGGATGGGGCGTGGCCACAAAATAATGCCAATTCATACTACGGTGCATAGTAGTCTCCATTATTCAAATGACGCTGCACAGTAGAACCACTACACCAGGTAGAGCCCCTTTTTACACATTACGGCAGACAGCATCCCCCTTTTTACACATTACGGCAGACAGCATCCCCCTTTTTACACATTACAGCAGACAGTCCCCCTTATTACACATTACGGCAGACAGAGTCCCCCTTATTACACATTACGGAAGACGGCATCCCCTTTTTTACACATTACGGCAGACAACGTCCCCCTTATTACACATTACGACAGACAACGTCCCCCTTATTACACATTACGGCAGACAGCGTCCCCTTTTTACACATTACGGCAGACAGCGTCCCCCTTTTTACACGTTACGGCAGACAACGTCCCCTTTATTACACATTACGGCAGACAGAGTCCCCCTTATTACACATTACGGCAGCCAGTCCCCCTTTTTACACAATGCGACAGCCAGTCCCCCTTTTTACACAATGCGGCAGCCAGTCCCCCTTTTTACACATTGCGGCAGCCAGTCCCCCTTTTTACACATTGCGGCAGACAGACACCAGAGAGAGAGAGAAAAAGAGAGAGAGACAGAAGGGGAGAGAGAAAGAGAGAGAGAAAGAGAGAGACAGAAAGAGAGAGAGAGCTATATACTTACCATCTCTCAGGCTCCTCGTGCTGGCAGAGATCCTAGGCAGCCGCAGTGGAGAAGGTGGAGGAGGGAGGAGGACTTGAGCCGCAGCAGCGCTATGTCATTGGTAGCGGCGCCGCTGCAGCACTCCCCTCTCCTTCCGTATTGGCTGGCCGCTGCTGAGAATGCTGGGATGAGGGAACCGCATCCCAGCATTTACAGCAGCGCAGGGCAGCCAATACAGAAGGAGAGGGGAGTGCTGCAGCGGTGCCGCTATCAATGAAATAGCGCTGCTGCGGCTCAAGTCCTCCTCCCTCCTCCTCCTTCTCTGCCTCCGGTGCTGCTCTCCCTCCAGCGCGGCGCACGGCACCCAGCAGAGGCGGCATGTAATGAGTCAATTTGACTCATTACATGCCGCTCGCCGTGCGCCCTCAGTGTAACTGCGCTGTGTGCCAGGCACACCTGGCACATAGGTAGTTACGGTGCTGAGAACATGTAATGGTTAGCCAAACATCTGTGGTGGCTCGCCCCCACTGGAGCCTGGCTACACCTTTAAGCATGGGCCCCTACAGCAGCACCCCCCCGGTGGGCCCTTAATGCCCCAGTCCGACACTGGTTATAACAACGCCACCAGAGACTGAGGGGCAGGAGAGGCGCATGCTGTGCTCTCCTCCCCTCACAAGCAGCAGAGCAGCAGTGCGGTGGTGAGCAGCACTCGGGAGGGGGGGGGGGTGCACAGTGCGGGGCATATCTGGCACTGTGGCACATAGGTAGTTACGGTGCTGAGAACATGTAATGGTTAGCCAAACATCTGTGGTGGCTCGCCCCCACTGGAGCCTGGCTACACCTTTAAGCATGGCCCCCTACAGCAGCACCCCCCCGGTGGGCCCTTAATGCCCCAGTCCGACACTGGTTATAACACAAGGTCATACGCCTACAAACGTCATACCAAAAGGTGTGCACATAAAAATGGGGTGTGGCTTTGTGACAACTATGCCATGCCCCCATTTTTTCGGCGCACGCATGATTGTGGCTCTTACCCTTGACTACAGATCTTTTCTGGCTCTTTGCCTCTGACTGGTTGGCCACCCCTGCTCTACATGAAATGATTTGGCAGCAATTGGGGATAATGTACATGTGACATTTTTCTAAATGCTCAGCTAGTGGTTAAAGTACCCAGGGATGGTGGCGGGAGACTTATGGCGTTCTGGAATATTGTGTGAAAACAAAGTTATTATCATGAATCAATGTGGTTTTATGAGGCAAACATTTTGCCAAACCAATCTCCTGGGCATCTATATGATAAGAAAACTGTGCTGAGATAATATTGGTACTGTACATAGGAATGACCGCGTCCCAGTACATAGATATGAAGCTGGTGGAATAAAATATAGCTAGTGCTTAAAACATTGAAAGGTGAATGCCCTGAGGATCAATTCTCGGTCTACTACTTTTAGAAATGTTTAATGTAAAGACAGTAGACATTGAAACAAATAAAATATTACCTAATGTTTAATGTAGTGTTACTTCAGAGCTGGGTTGAATCACTGAACTCAATAAAATAAAAATAAAAAGCACTATAGCTATGAACATAGACCCTATGGAATTGTAGAGCACAAACAATGGAAATAGGAAATGGAATGGAACAGGTAAGTGCAAGAATTGTGTTGCCACATTCTTGGTTTACTCAGTGTGTGAAATTGCATGTGATAAAGAACCAACCAATCAGCTCCGAACTGCCATGTTACAGATTGTGTTTGAAGAATGACAGGAGCTGATTGGTTGGAACTTTATCACCATGCAATTTATCTCTCTCCAAGGCTTGATAAATCTGGACCCAAGTCTGGTAAAAATATTACACTTACGAAACAGTTATCTCACTATACTGTAAATGTTGAATGGTCAAACTCTGAGCTCCTTCACATCCATGAAGTGTCAGTTAATGTGGTAGGTGCATATCAAATAGTTTCCTTTTACTTTTATCTCTTTGGCAGGAAGAGTATTCACTATAGCATAGTTTGGTTGATTGAGCATAAAGAAAAATCTTATTTCTCACTTACTGTACTGGAATCAAGGATATAATTGACTTGTATGAAAACTTAGTAAATGGGTAGGGTACTGGTTTTTTGGAATACTGTTTGGCCTGCTGTTATAATGTGTCAGGCATTGACACTGTTTGTATAGTGTATGATTCACTAACTCCACTGCTATAATATGTTGTGTACGGCTATAATGTATACCATGCTATCATGGTATAGAAAACCATAGCTCATTGTGTTTTCATAGCTGGTGTATTTGTTTCCTGTGAAAAGAAAGTAATGGCATACAGGGGCGTATCTAGAGAGGAGGGGACCCATGTGCAGTCTCCATGTGTGGCCCCCTCTTCTCCCATAGCCGGCAGCACCGCTGTTAGTGCTCTGACCAATAGAGACTCTGGCACAGTGCCAAAGTCTACAGCGCATGAGCAGGTCTCTGGAAAAATGGAGCAGTGGACATTTTTCCGGAGACCTGCGCATGCGCTGTAGTGCCAGAGTCTCAAGTGCTAAGAGCACTATCAGCGGTGCTGCCAGCTACGGGAAAGGAGGGGGCCCACACACGGACACAAGACAGGCAAGTATAGAAGAAATGGGTGCAGTGTGTGCAGCAGAGCTGGATTAAAGGGAGGTCACAGAGGGTAAGTAACCCCGGTCTCCATCTGTCTTGGAGCCCCCCCGTGGTCAGCATTTAGTTTGATGTGTTTTTTTTTTTTTTAAGTTTCTACCTGGCACACGGGTGTTGGGTAGTGCTGTAGCTTCACCTGGCTGCCGGAGCCTCAATGATTAATGGGCACTAGCAGCTACAGTACATGCTGAGCATCGGGAGCCAGGGCACACTGACTGCACACAAGTGCAGTGCATTACTGGGAGCTGATTAAATCCCAGGAGACTTTGCACTACAGATCAGAGAGGCATATGCTGAGCTCTGATTGGTGGAGCTCATCACATGCTTCTCTGGCCCGTGGAGGAGATCTGCAGCAGCCTCATCATGGGAGGGGCTCATCAAAGGCAGTGAGTGACTGCTTGCCGACTGACTGATCCTGTGTTCTTCTACAGAGCAAGGTATAGAGGGACAAACACAGGGTTTTCATGAGGGTATGGAGTTTATTTTAAATATATATATATATATATATATATATATATATACAAACAATACTCTCTCTCTGCGCTAATTGAGTATAACTGATGTGGTGATAAAGATTTATGACTGGCAGCCTAATTCACCTAAGTTCCTTGCTAGGAGGAACTGACAAAAGAAATATACAATAGGTGAGCTGGCGCCTGAGGGTTGAGTCAACACCCTGTGTTTCGAAAGGCACTTTTGATTCACACCTTTAAGAGTCAAAACATGGTGGCAACATGTTCCATCATAAAATTCATTACATATATACATAAAAACAAGAGGTGGTGGGCTCTCCTGTCTTAAGTGACTAGGGCCCCCCAAATGCCCTGGTGTGCAGTGTGGGCCACCTCTGAAACCAGGGGCCCGTGTGCACCACACACACTGCACCCATTATAGATACACCAGTGATGGCATAGTACTCATCGAAAACTACAAGTTGATTCAAGACTTATAATAGCTTCCATGCTCTAGACAAATCTTCAGATGCTTATTTCATTTATGACATAATGTTACTGGTTTCTACCTGTTTCTAGAATTAGTTAAAAGAATTAAAATTATACACAAAAAATCTAAAACAATTGGCATACTTTTTTTTCCTGTATGTGCTATCCCCTAATAATACCCCTATATTTTGTATTTTTGAGGTTTATCATTATGCGATTGTCAAAACAGAAAATCTTCTTTTAATGCAGTTTGCCAAATAAGGTTTTATGGGACAGCTGAGTGATGTTCAATTCCCTGGTGAGACTGACTAGCAGTGGTAAGAAGACTTTCTGCTTTGTCAGCAATCAAAGTTAAAAAAAATTGTGTAAAAAAATAAAAGTAAACCTCTGCAAGCTTTGCATGGGGAAGCCATTGCTGGAGACCCCTAGTGATGGCTTCTGCCGGTGATATTGGCCGTCATTCCGAGTTGATCGCACCAAGCAACTTTTTGCTGCTGGTGCAATCAATTAATCTCCGCCTATGGGGGAGTGTATTTTAGCATAGCAGGGCAGCGAACGCTTGTGCAGCCTTGCTATGCTAAAAAAGTTTCCTGCAAAACAAGACCAGCCCTGGACATACTTACCCTGTGCGACGGATCCAGCGACAATAGGCACGGCTTTGACGGCAGACATCCACCCTCCGTTCGCCTGGACACGCCTGCGTTTTCCTTACCACTCCCCGAAAATGGTTCCAAACGGTGAGTTGCCGCCCCAGAACGCCTTCCTGCAGTCAATCTTCTTGCGATCGCCGCTGCGACCACTTGCTTCGTAGTCAGCGTCATTGCCGTCACCGGGAAATTACGCGCATGCGCATGACGGACCCCGTGCATGCGCAGTAGTGACCCGGTCGCAGGTGTGTGAACGAAAGCACGCTGCAATCTGGTCGGAAAGACCCCCCATTACTCGATAACCACCGCTGACAGTAGTCTTTGAAAAATAGCAGAAAACCCTATCTTTATCAAAAGAGCCATTTGATCACCCCTTGATAAATGGACTCAGTACAAATACCTTGGCAATGCACTGTAATATCAGCTACTGTATTTGATGACACCCACTGACTTGAACAAAACAAAATAGTTTTCTGCACTTGGCCTTAGCACTGTTCCCTACCCACAGAAAAGGTAGAAATACAATAGCAACTCATCAAGATATCAACTTGTATATTTGTAAATATGTTTCAAGGATAACAAATAAAGTTTTCTTGTTGGAATTGAAATCAGAATGAATTTACACAAAATTTTCAGTCCTTAAGTAAGAAATGCATATACTGTATGTGTGAGAAATTAATGTGCCAGTGTGTTCACAACAACCTGTCAGTAGTAAACATAAAGGACCTGTTCCACTATTGTCCTCATTCTACATTTGGCTGGAAATTTATATTCATTTTCCAGTGGGATTTGACCTTAAGTGTCCTCAGTATTACCCCAACCATACCACACAGAAAAATGAATTGTCATCCTTCCAGCTCTATTCATAAACTCTAAATTATGCAAAATGCGGATTTAAAAATATGACAGAATGGTATTCTGGACTAGAGTGCATAAAAAGCCTAACTCAAAGATTACATTACTGGAACTCCATACCTCTGCAAACCAGCCTGTTTCGCTGCAAAACTCAATTTGAACAGTCTCCCAGGGAAAGAGAAAATCTTTTAACAATCCCAGAAAATCTAATTTAATATGAATGAAGCAGAAGTTTTTTTGAAAAAGATGAAGTGCATCTCATTTCTGCAGTTTATGGACAGAACATGGTGGAAGCATACCTGAGTCCCCAGGGCCATAACTAGGCATGTGCTGGAGGTGCTTTGCCCACAGCAAAATGCACTCTGGAGTGGAAAAACCTCTGTCAGCACCTGCAGGGCCACACTGCACTACTGCCCACCCACCACTATAATTGCTGCCATCTAGCTGCAGTGCTGCCCCCTCCTCTCACTGCTCTGGGCAGCACTGGAGCTGCACGCCCGCATGCTTCACCCCCTCCCTCTGTCCGCAGCAACTCCTTAAACTTGGGAAAGACCTCATGACATCTCTCCCAGCCTGCCCCCAGCACACACCCACAGTACCCTGCAAGGAGCCATGGAGTTCCACCGAGTGGGAGAGCCCGGAGAGAAAGAGAGTTGAACTAAGGACAGGTCCAGCATGCAGCAGCCATGCAGATCAGACAGCCCACGCGCAGTTCCGACCCGATCGCTGCGCTGCGACAAACTGCAGAGAGCGATCGGGTCGGAATGACCCCCACTATTCGGTGGCCATGCACCTATATTTTCGATGCACGCCAACAACGCGCTATATCACTATTTTAAGTATGGGTGGGGGTGGGGGTGGGTTGGGGTGGCGAGAGGCACCAATTCTCATTCTGGCACAGGGCACCAAAGTGTCTAGCTATGGCTCTGCCTATAGCACTTGCAGCTGAGTATGAACCACTGGAATATAAGCAGAAGAAGCTTAGCCACTGAGCAGATTCATTCAGACCACACTCAGGCCACATATAGCAGGGCGGGGCAGGTTAATACTCATATATAAACTTTATAGTACCTTTACTGTTGGTTATAAAATGTGTGCTGGCTGGCTCTCTGTCTCCGGGGATCAGCAGTGCTTCTGTTTGTTTCATAGCAACCACTTCACCAGCTGGGACGTAGCTCTCAGCTTCTTCCTGTATAGACAGTCAGCCAGCAAATGTTTTGTAACCAACAGTAAAGGTACTATAAAGCTTATATATGAATATTAACCTCCCTCCACCTGCTTTATGTGGTCCGAGCTGCATCTCATGGGCAGGAGCCGCCACTTGTTATCACCCAAATATATGTAAGTGTTTACATTCACAGAAATCCAAAATTTCACTATCTTCCCTTCATCCGTGCACTCAACAGTCACAAAACAGTAACAATAAAGTTGCTACGTAACAATGGCCCTCATTCTGAGTTGATCGCTCGATAGCTACTTTTTGCAGCCATGCAAACACATAGTCGCCGCCCACGGGGGAGTGTATTTTCACTTTGCAAGTGTGCGATCGCATGTGCAGCCGAGCGGTACGAAAAAGTTTTTTGCAGTTTCTGAGTAGCTCTGGACTTACTCAGCCATTGCGATCACTTCAGCCTGTCCGGTCCCAGAATTGACATCAAACACCCGTCCTGCAAATGCCTGGACACGCCTGCGTTTTCCCTAACACTCCCAGAAAACGGTCAGTTGACACCCTCTTCCTGTCAATCTCCTTGCGATCGATTGTGCGAATGGATTTGTTAGTGGAAGAATTGCACAGCAACGATGCTGTTTGTACCCATACAACGCGTGTGCACATTGCGCATGCGCAGTAGTAACCTGATTGCTGCGCTGCGAAAAATGGCAGCAACTGATCAACTCGGAATGAGGGCCAATGTACTGTACCAAAATAAAGTGATTTGGAACAAATATTCTCAACCACCACAATTTCGATTCCATGAGATAAGAAACTGCAAATACAATTTTATTTGTGCAGTATGTTGATTTATACACTATCAGCTGATATTACCAGTCTGCTTGAATTCACACTGCATAGAAAGTGATTGCAAACTAATGTGCGTTTGTAGACCCGTATGTATCTAGCTTGTAGAAAACCTTATCGTAAAGGCAGAACAGGGGGTGGGGGAGGGACAATCTCATGCAACAACAATACGTACAATAATGTGAACACATGCAGGCTGGGTAAAAGATGCATATTTAAAATTCCTGTGCCGACCACATAACTCCATAAACTATTCTACAGAATTACCTCCTCTCTACACAGTTCACACAAAACATACATGTGTTCTCTTTCTACAATAACACAACCCACTGAACCCAGGCCAACATTGCTGTGTGGGGTGTGGAATAAAGCGCTGAATAAGTGAATAGCGCTAATACCTGTAGAAAAAGAAAGTGTTAATATGACAATGTTTGACAGCCCTTTTAAGTATAGGTGTTTGAGTCCATTAATGATCCGTCTCTCAGAAGGGTTGCTGCATGACAGTATGACTAGATCATATAGATCACCAAGAATCTGGCTGGACCAATTTCAATATGTAGCACTTATGCTCGGTGGCATCAGAAGGCGGGTGCGGGGGGTGCAGCCCGCACCCAGGTGTCACCCTCGGAAGGGGTGACACCAAAGTGCCGGCTCTCCTGCAGTGACAGGAGCCAAATGCTGCAGTGTGATAATCCTTTGCAGCACTTGGCTCCTGTCACAGATAAGGAGATGGCACTGCACACAGCCCAGGCTTCGGGGGCAGCCAGCATCTCCGGGGAAGCTGGACATGCCCCCGATGTGAAGAAGAGGACACCCACGAGGCCACACCATCTTCAAATTAGGTCACGCCCCCTTTTCGGGCGGCCGCAGCTCCAGCAGGGTGAGTGGGCGGGGGTGTAGTAATGCAGAGTGTGCACCGGGTGTCACCACACCTTGTGACGCCTCTGTTTATGCTCATGCATCAAATTCCTAATTCCCTATAGGTTGTATGCAAGCAATGCCCTCTTAGTCTGTCTGTTAATACCTAGACTTGTTTTAAAACTGTTTTTCTGCCAAAGCGCAGAGGGATATGCTAGCATTATATATAAATAACTGTTGTTGTTGTTGTTGTTGTTGTTAATTATAATAATAATGTATGAAGATGGTCAGAGGCAAGTGCAATTAGGCGACAGAGATCATGGTCTCCGGCACTTACTGACCACCTGTGACTAACTCTTTGCAAACACTCCCCTGACACTTATAGGTGATTGATTTGTTTCATGGACACAGATTATGCTTTTGTGGCATTTTTAAGATTTTTTTTCTAAGCCAAATGGGAAGCTGCTGTAATAGAGATAACTGTGTACTTCAATTGATGCATTTGATGCACATGAATAAAATAATTTACAACATGAGTGCAAGTGGCATGTTAGTGTATGTAATGTGTGTCTGGCATAAACCAGACAGATATGCTACTGTAGCTGACCAGAACACATCTTGAGTTCTGCATATGGATGGAAATGCACACATTTTGTAACCAACTCTACCTTAACTACATCAGCTCCTATGGGGGTATACTATAACGTACAAAGCTGCCAATGTGCAGTGCAAAATCCCCTTTGGTCATGCGTATTAATGTGTCTAGTTTACTCCAAAGTGCCTGAGTTTATGTAGCATGGATGGAGGAAGGAGGTTCTTTGTTAGCAATAGATACACCAGCGACACTAATCTTACTGACCATGCCAAAGAAAATTAATTTTTCTAGATTGACACAATTACATTATATTAAATCATTCAGAACACAGAGCAATTTCCATTTCACAAACCACTAGAAGTTTAATATGGTTAACTGTAACAAATTGCTGCTTCACTGGTTGGCTTTATGCCTGACTTTGGATGGC
The DNA here is from genome assembly GCF_028390025.1 of Pseudophryne corroboree. Lineage (NCBI taxonomy): Eukaryota > Metazoa > Chordata > Amphibia > Anura > Myobatrachidae > Pseudophryne > Pseudophryne corroboree. The sequence continues at coordinate 581,973,263 of NC_086449.1, read as the reverse complement.
TCATAGCAAATAGAATCTAAAAATTAACTATTCAAAAACAAAAGCTTTTGGTAATGATGGTCATCAAAGAGCCCACTGTTGATGTGGTGCATCAGTGTTTTACATCAGTGTCAAGAAACCATCGATGACCATCACCATCACAGTAGAGGCAGCAACTGTAATACAGTGGGAGGTGGGACATAAAGGCAGCAATTGAGAAAGGGGGTGGAATTAGTGAGTAGCATCAGGGGCGTGGCTAAGCTTTGTTCCCCATTGATGATGGAGAACGATTGGATGGTCTCCATCAATTGCAAACCATTAACATTTGGCGGCCATCCCTAGGATTGGGCATTGTAAGGTAACTGCATTATGTCTGTGGCTGTCTCTTTGGAATAAGTGAGGTTGAGTAAGCATGAAGGGAGCTAAGCCTATGAGGAAAATTAGCCATTACGAATAGCGTAAGGTGGCTGTTGCTGGGAAGAACTAGAGTTTGTGTATTAAAGTGAAAGCGAAGAAGTGGTTTTCCATAGTTTGCTTAAGGAATGGGAGGCAGAATCTAGGCCTCTGTCATCAAGAAATGTTCCTCCCGTCTGACCCATTAACAGTTCATGTTTTACATTTGTTTTGTGTTGTCATGTTGTTAGTTACATCGGTAAAGCATGGCAAACCATAGCCATTATCTCATGTTTGGTTGAATGCACTTTGGAGAATTTAATTTGAGTAAAAAAAATGTATGGAAAATATGGATACCACCTGCATGGGGGTCCAAAATTTGTCATATTATGTGTGAAGGACTTAGTGTTATAATGCACCTGGTTTAAGTGATACTGGTTAAATTAAACATACATATGTCTCTTTCTTTCTTCTTCAGTAGATATGTATATTATGTTTTTGTTTTAATTATTATTATTATTATTATTATCATCATCATTATTATCCTTTATTTATATGGTGGCAGAAGGGTTCTGCAGTGCCCAATTACAGAGTACATATGTACATAATCAAAACAGGAAAACAGTGACTGACAGTTGAAGACAATATAGGACAAGTACAGGGTAACTAAACATAACTACACCAGTAGATGACATAGAGATAAGTTTCAAGGTGGCCAAAAAAATGCAGGATTTGGGCAATTGAGGATTTTTGAAGTAAGAAAAGGATAATCACATGAGGGAAGAATTAAGGTATTGTGCTGTTTAGGGGGTTTCATCATGTTGTAAAGAATGGGTGTCGTACGGTATGCCAGCGCTCGGGCTCCCGGCGCCCAGCATACCGGCGCTGGGAGCCCGACCGCTGGCATACCGACAGTGGGCGAGCGCAAAGGAGCCCCTTGCGGGATCGCTGCGCTCGCCATGCTGCGGGCACGGTGGCGCGCTACGCGCGTTACACTATTTTATTCTCCCTCCAGGGGGGTCGTGGACCCCCACGAGGGAGAATAGTTGTCGGTATGCCGGGTGTCGGGATTCCGGCGCCGGTATACTGTGCGCCGGGATCCCGACATTCGGCATACAGAAGACCACCCGTAAAGAATTAGTGGCTGTCTAATATTCTTACAATTATTATTTTAAAGCATAGTGAGATCCAGTATAATGCAGGCAGATACAGAATGCATATAGAGTAGTATAGCGGTTCTCAAACTATGTGTCTAGGCACCCTGGGGTTCCTAAGGACACTTGTAGGGATGGGCGCCTTGGGCAGGACAAATATAAATTATTTATGGTCAATGTAATAGGCAAAACCAGTGCTTGTGGCTTGCAATCATAAAATATGTGGACAAACAGAAGCAAATCTTGTCCCTCACCAAACAATTGAATCTAAAGATGACATATAAACAGTATTTACTTAATTGAATACATCTTTCTAAATTTCTCAGTAAGAAACAGAAATGGAGATGTTGCCCATAGCAACCAGTCAGTTTCCAGCTACTATCTTCTAGAATGTGCTAGATAAATGATAAGTAGAATTTGATTGGTTGCTATGGGAATAATCTCCACTTCTAAAAACCCACACCTTAGTAAATAAACCCCACATTACTTTAAAGGCCATATCCTATCATTTAAAAACTATCACTTTCAAGAACATAAAAGTTTCAGTTTATATAATATAACACAGTTTGGTTTAAATATATATATATATGGATCTAATTATCTGGGAGTGAATAGGGAGTGTATAGGGACATCGGGACATGTGTGGTAGCTTCATGTATAATAAACTGTTTATTACTTTGCTTAGCGTACATCTCAAAGTGTAATGTGAGCCAGTACAAAACTGTTATCCTGTAGAAATTTCAGTGGCCCCGCCACCCGCTCCTATATATGTTTTGTCTCCACCTCTTTACCGCTATTCAATAGTCTCAGTCCACAAAAATGCTTTCATTTGTGCAAATCTCTGCAAAATAAGGTGCACCAATGTACCTAATAACAATCCTAAAATAAGTGGAGGTTTCTAGTTATATTGGCAGAGCAGGTGAAAAGGGTACTGTGGCCCAGGCTGCTCTTTTAGCAAAGGAAGCGGAAAAGTACGATACACAGTTACTATTCACCCTTTAAAGTAACTATTTACATTTAGCGGTCTTCTAAAGTCCCAGACGTGCGTTTCCAAATAAACTGCATTCATGTTTATTTAATACAATATTCACAATGAGTTCAATTATGAAAAAGCAAACAGTGTTCCGTTAAAGCACAGAGCGAGCAAGTCGTCTTAGAGCTATTGTAATTTAAATGTTTCATTTTTTAGTATTTAGATGCAGTTGGCCAAACTGCGTATAAGCAATGCAAACAAACCAGCTTTTACAGCTTTAACTCCAAATAGGCCTGCATCTTCAGTAATGCGTTCATGGCTCTATACTACAGAACTTGCAATATTTCTTTTACGATCACTTGTGTTCAATCTGGTGTCAGACATATAAAGACAATGATGTTCCTATTGGCAGACCCGTTGCACTTACTCTGCAGGCCCAGTTAAACATTAGAGCTACTGTGCCTTCTTCACATGATGACAGTGTATATGACTTCTCTCCAAGTACTACTATCACAGATGGCACTTTTATAACATTGGCTATTTGGGAGCATAAAATACACAAGCATTTTCCAGTAAATCCTTTCCCCACATCGCAAAAGGAGTAAATTCATCCAGCTTCCCAGCAATGCAGAGGTTACCCCTAGCTGCAGACCCTTTCAGTGTGATTGCTTAATGTCATAGGTCAACCCTCGTAGAGGTTGTGGTGAAGATCCTAGCCGGAAACCATGTTTTATCACTTTCTTACCTCTCCTTGATTGTAGAAATAAGAAATCTTACTATATATCTGCTCTCAAATACAATCAACACAAATACACCCTTTTCCTCTGTGTCTCTTCCTAATCCCTGTGATCAATACTACCCTTCCTTCTTAGCTGCAAACTAAGGCTTGGACCTAACACATTCATTGCAGAAAACATATTGATCTCTCCAAATAGACTTCTTCATCTCGAGTCACATAATCAAAGAACAGTTCAGCATTTTTTTCTGTTTTACAGTGAAAATGATCCAGAAAATTGGGACAGAAAGGACGATGAGCAACAAAAATCTATCTGTTTAGTCAAAAGAGGAACAAAGATCTACAGGCCATTAAGTTGTACTATTTTCAGAGAAGTGTTGCCTTGAAAAATAAAAAGGATCTCATGCTTATCACGGCTATTCTAGTAAAAGCAGAGTTACACAATGACAGAAACAAAAAGAGCCAATAGCCCATCAAAGCTCTTTGTACAGTCTCTTTGTTACTTAAATTGTTTAGTATCAGATGTAAAGGACATGCAGGGATGAGAGGATGTTCTATTCTGTCATTTTCTTGGTTCCTATTATGTGGTCCTTAGAGTCTGTCAACCTTCTGTTACTGGCTGGAAGAACTTATTACAATGAAGGTTATATGTAGATCTGAAATGCTCCATATTTTGTACCAAATGTACAGTGCTTTCACTGCAACCAGGGCATTTGGATTAGTGTGAATGAACATGTCAAGATCTATAATATCATCTACACTATATAATTACTTTTACCACGAGCACAGCAGGTAACGTTTGTTTGCTACCTGACTCAGGGTATTATTTATAATCAGAATTGTTACTTGTACTGTCGTGAATAAAAGGTTTCAAACAATGTATTGGTCTTTATAAAAAAAAAAAAAAAACAAGAGCCCAAGCCACCCGTATCCTTCACCTCCCCTGAAAAACTGCTACCATCGCTAGACAATGCCATGATGGGCTGATGACAGTGTAACTGGGAAACCCTCAGCCCCTGTGAGAATGTATCACAACTGTAGCCTGGTCAGCATGAGGCAGAATTCCCTAAAGGAAATGGATTACCAAAAAAGTTGCCTCTTTTCTCAAGAAAACAACCCTGTGCTGAAAGCAGGTGGGTGATGGGGTAATAAGTGTGTGCACTATTAGTCCCAGAAAGACAAGGCATGCCTAACTGCTTTGGTATGCTGGGACCGGCAGTGCACCTAAAAAATATGCTGCTTCTATCTTGCTTAACATTGTGCTGGTGATATGGATTCTTAAAATAATTATATTCATAGAACAAAGTTGGCCTTGATTTAATACATACCTTCAATGGTAACTATTCATCAAAGGTGAATTTATCCCACTTGTCTACAACATTTTACTGCAATATCCATGAACACTTTATGAATAACATTCACAACTATTTATAATATTTTAAAGTTTTGTTGCATATTTTTATACCCAAATTCAGAAACGTTTCAACTCAGAGTCATATATCAAAGTGTACTGTAACTAGCCTGCACCTAAATTCTTACAATGAGCACAGGCGGCGGCCTCTAAAATAGTACTGATGGCCTCTCTTGACTTCACCAGCTTGCCCTTGTCATGCTTCAATAAAGTGTCATATTTATAGTAATAAGTCATTGCAGAATGGCTAGAACATAACACTATATGGGTGACATTGTTCTTGAGTAATGAGTGTTCTATCCTTGCAAACTATACTGTGATGGCTTCAGATAAGTTCCATTCTTGAGCCTAATCTAGAAGGTTTTGCTTCACTTAGTGAGTAGCATAAGCAAGGATATAGCAGAAAAGCTGAAAATAGGAGAGTAATGATAAAATAAAAAAGCAGCTTACCAAGCAAAAAATAGTCAGCAAGCTTAAACTGTGCTACCATTCCCTTAGCTTGTTAAAATAGAGATTATGGGGCCAATTTATCAATAATGTGAAATTTCCCGTTAAATATATTTAATTTCTTATTGCCGCATATTGCAGCTATAACAAATTATTTCAGTGTGGAATTTATCAAATGGGCTCCTGGTCGGGATATTATCACTTTGGGCCTAATTCAGATCTGATCACAGCAGCTAATTTGTTAGCTAATGGGCAAAACCATGTGCACTGCAGGGGGGAGGGTGGGCAGATATAACATGTGCAGAGAGTTAGACTTGGCTGTGGTGTGTTCAAACTGAAATCTAGATTACAGTGTAAAAATAAAGCAGCCAGTATATACTCTGCACAGAAACAAAATAACCGATCCAAATCTAACTCTCTCTGCACATGTTATATCTGTCCCCAATGCAATGCACATTGGGCTAATTCAGATCTGATCGTAGCAGCAAATTTATCAGCTAATGGGCAAATACAACAATAGTCCTGTGCACTATAAGGAAACAGATGTATAATGTATAATTCAAGTGCACAGTCCGGAACTTGGGGCCTGATTCAGACTTGATCGCAACAGCAAACTTTTTATCTAATGGGCAAAACCATGTGGACTGCTGGGGGATCAGATATAACATGTGCAGAGAGAGTTAGATTTGGGTGGGGTGTGTTCAAACTGAAATCTAAATTGTAGTGTAAAAATAAAGCAGCCAATGTTTACCCTGCATAGAAACAATATAACCCACCCAAATCTAACTCTCTCTGCACATGTTATATCTGCCCCCCCCCCCCCCCCCCCGGCAGTGCACATGGTTTTGCCCAATAGCTAACAAATGTGCTGCTGCGATCAGATCTGAATGAGGCCCTTTATCTCTGTGTACGGACTTGCATAACTAATACAAATGTGTGAGTAGGGGCTGATGGGGGGGCAGGGAGCTCAGTTCTCTCTCTAAAAAAAATAGCGTTTAAGATAGCATTAGACTCTCTATTTGTTACAAAAAAAACTAATGGGTTGGTGTAATTTTTGTACTTACTGTATGTGTTCACTGGGACTTAGGCAGAAGCCTATTGGTTGCATAATGGGTGTTGCAGTTACATTTCTACAGACAGTCGAAGGTGAGCATTATCCTGAGTCTAATACAGAGCACAAAGACTACAGTGACCTTCTGTGGCATTACTGGACCTACCTGTGTGTCTGTGTACACTAATACAAACAATGCATTTACAATGCACAGCAAGCTTGTGAGTCACTAAGACAAATGAGTGCTTTTGATGAGCTTGAAGACACATGAGCTCCTTAGGTTTATGAGAGCATATACAGCTTTAACAGCTGTGGGCATAATTCACTAAGGAATGCAAATGCCAAGCTGCTCGCAGCAGCTTTGCAGTTGCAGTCCTTAGCAATGTAAATGCTGGAGGAGGTGTCTCCTCCCTGCATTTGCAATGCGATTGCATCTAAGGCCAAGGTAACTGTGAGGCCAAGGTAACTGCGTTTCGCGATGCAGTCCTTGGCTTCGCCACTCCCGGAAAACAGGGCCTTCACGCCCCCGTTTTCCCAAATGCCAGCCACCCCTGCCCCTCCCTGTGAACACCTCTGCCTGTCAATCAGGCAGAAACATTGGCATATCTCTGCTGCGATCACATCAACGATCCTTACTGAATTAGACCCAGTGTTGTGATGTCATAATTACCAGGAATGGAGGAGTCCCCTGGTATGGCTTTAACCACACAATGATGATGTTCGCTTAGTTTAACCTGTAGTGTGCAAAAATCCATAGTGTACTGTATGCATCATACAAGGTGTACACACAAAAAGGTGCTGCTGCAATCAAGATGTACAGTATCAGAAATGTCTTGGAAAAGTGATGGGCATTACTTGGCGGTAGCAGGGAGGTGGCTTAGTGCATGCTTGGAGATGGTCTGTCTTGTGGGTGTGCTATGGGTGTGTTTCGTGTGTGCCACTGGAAGTGGTTGTATTCACAGGCACTCACACAGGAGGCCATACATGGATAGAGAAAAGGCTGTTGCAAGTTTCCATGGTGCGAGCAATCAGACACACGTATGAACTCCAGGGAAGGTCTTTGTAGCCTCAGACAGGCAACCCCCAAATAGATGCATACACGGACAGCTACGTCCGACCCAGTTACGGTTCAATAGATCTACAGTCAGAAGTTCTACGCTCATTAGGTCGACAACATATATTCGACAGTGAAAAGATCGACATGGACTAAAGGTCGACATGGTCATACGGTTGACCTATGAAATGTCGACACTAGAAAAGGTCAACATGTACAAAAGGTTGCCATATGAAAATGACGACATGGAAAACGGTTAATACAGAAAAAAGTAGACACCTATTTTTGCTGTTTCTGTGTTGTTTTCGCCGTCTCTGCATGTGGTCCCCCAAATAGTACACTGTGTCCCCTTGCATGGCAGACAAGGTGCCTTGCTCTGCTACCACTGCACTCAGCACAAGTTATTATTCCCAATCGTAGTCCAAGTGGCTGGTAAAGTATGAAAAAGTAGAAATAAATGAAAACTAAAATAAAAAATATCATGTCGACCATATATGTGTTCACAGTTACCATGTCAACTATTTGAACCTGTCGACATTATGTACCTGTTGACCATCAGCAGTTGACCTAACGACCATGTCGACCTAATGCATGTCGAACATATGGGTTGACCTACTGACTTACTAGACACTGTAAATCTATAGACCGCATACTGTCTGAATAAGAATGAGGCCCATTGTCTGTGGAAGGGACTTTTCTCAGTTCCATAGTGTGTGCTGTGCCTGCACCAACCTATATATAAGTACTAGTTTTTATTTGCTTGTTTTTCTTACAGGTTCTTGATTTATTTATTTTTCCTTTCCTCTTTGTCTACTTTTTCTTTCCCTTTCCCCCCCTCTTTTTATTCTTTTAATATCCTACTGTCTGCATCTTTCTCTTCACCTTTCCACCATGTACTGCCCTGTCTACTCCTGCCAGACTCCCACAACATTTCAGATACACTATGTAGACAAAAGTGATTGAACACTGACAGCAAATAGATCAACGAGATTGTATTGCCATCAGTACTTTGTAGGTCCGCAAGCAGTGATTACTGTAGATACCCTTCTTGGAAACTGTCCACAAATTCTTGGACAACAGCAGGTAGTATGTTTTGCATGCCGTCTTAAGTAAAGTTACCAAATGCGACACTGAAGAAGGTCGAGTCGGTCTAGAACCAACCCATCATTTCAATTTGTCCAAGAGGATCTCAGTAGGGTTAAGATCTGGACTCTTAACTTAAAAATCTGGTTTACAGAAATTTCTGTATACTAGTCCAGCGTCACACTGGAAACATGACATCCTGCAGTCTCGATGATCCCCTTTTCAAACACGGTTCGTTCCTTCCAGCAAGCAATTTAGTTAGCAAATTATCTAATCTGTTCCCCTCTACCTGTTTTATACCTTCACGGACATGTGTCTGCTGTAGGAGAACACCATTTCACTTGATGTCGACATAAAACGGCTAGTAGGGGCTCTTCAGAGCTTAGATCTTGAGGCTGGACTGAGTTGCCTCTGATAGTTTTAAGGCAGCTTTTTTCAGCATTGCAGTTTCCTCTTGTCTTTTCATGTTGAGTCTTGATCATCTTGTTATGTTAGATAACTTGCTGATTGTTTATTTTGTATGTCAAGTTAATGCCTCCAATGATTTTTGTTTGCCTGGGCACTGATTTATTTCTCTTGGTCCAGGTGACAACGCAAGGCTCATTGAGCTTCCTTACTCTTTGCAGACAGCCCTTTCCATTGATTTGAGATAAACAGTTGGGAGGGCTTTGCAAGTTTACTTGAATCTGCTGGTGTTTTGTAAGTTGAGGCTCTGGGTGGTTTCTGATACAGTTAGAGAGCAATAATTTGGGTAGACATAAAATATCAAATTCATCCAGACCATTAATGGTGAGCTGGCTGTGGTGCAGCATCGGTGAATGAGTATTGTACAGTAGTTTGGTCAGACAGTGCTCCAAATGGAGTTGATGTTATTGATAGGCTAAAGTGTCAGGAAAATGACATTGTTGCCTATTTTATGTTGTGGATGTAAGGTTTATTGGTACATCACTCCAAATGTGTGCTTCTGAAATTGCTTTGGTTCCAACCAATGGGTCGGATATATTGGCATGTGTTGCTTATATAGCAGTTGTTTTCAGTTCTTTAGTGGCTTGGTATAGTTCACGTGTGTAGTGAGCTGCAGTTCAATTAGAACGTGTCTTTTTGGTGGGAAAGCATTGCTATTCAGTGGTCATAGATGATAGAGGTGAATGTGGGGCACCTCTTCTGTGAAGTAAAGTGAGGTGTCCTGCTTTAGAGAAAGGACCTGTGGGTATCCATGGGGGATGTCTAGTCTGGACCAATAAATGAGGTATAGATATTCCCCACAGTCTAGCATGTAACATACATTTGCTCCTGTATGTAATATTGTCAGTAGGTTGTGTCTGCAATGCTTTCTCTGCCACTACACATTCATGACTAGTCAATTGACAAAAAATGTGACTTTGCCAACTACATTGTTATGTCTTTTGTTTTAGTGGGATATAAGGGATATAATTTTGTCCCCATCACTGTTTCCGTTGCTGGAGGTAAAAGCCACTCTCAAGTTGAAAAAAGTTATATTGCAAATCTAATATCCTCTATTATGAAAATAGTTTCTGCTGATGATTTCTCTGGATCAAAAGGAATAGAGAGCTTGTACATCAAGGGTCAACTACATATCTCCAGGTGACCAAATTAACGGGTCTATTTACTAAGCCTTGGATGGAGATAAAGTGGATGGAGATAAAATACGAGCCAATCAGCTCCTAACTGTAATGTCACAGGCTGGGATTGAAAAATTACAGTTAGGAGCTGATTGGCTGGTACTTTATCTCCGTTCACTTTATCTCCATCCAGGGCTTAGAAAATAGGCCCCATAGTCTTTTAAATCTTAAAGGAGACCTGTAGAGTCCTTCAAATGTGATTCAGCTGTTATGTTTCATAACATAACGTTAAAGTTTTAGGTCAATATAATGTGAAAGAATGGCTGGAAGAGAGTCCACCCTTGATATTATTGGTCTGCTGGGGTGACATTGTTTATCTTTATGTACTTTGAGAAGATGATAAAAGAAGATGGGCACCAATGTATGTTTAACATATAGGTATTCATATACCTCTTTGCATTTTAAATTCTGCTTTCTAGCATCATAAAGTAAAACCTGGAATAATTCCTGAAATGTAGTGGTGGAGTTATTTGCCAATTTAATGTAAGTAGAGGTACAGTATCTTCTAAGATTTTTTGAGCTACTTGTACGTAGGAGGCTCCTTTTCTGGATAACTACTGCATCCCATTTATCTGCATTCTTAATTACTAAATGCTCCTTTTTCAACTGTGTCAGAGCTTTCTTTTATATTGGGATTCAATTTAAATTAAATTTATTAGATTGGATTAATAAACACAGGGGTGGGGCACTCAGGACTTTAAGAAAAAAGACATGCCTCACACCATTATAATCAATGTTTCAGTCTATTTATTGTCATCAGGATATAAAATACACAAGTCAGCATTTCATGTTTGTAGAAGGTTAAATGCACCACACACAAAAATTAAGCTGAAACTCAACATTTTACAACTATGAAATAATATATATATATGGTAGGTAGTCATAATTCATGCTTAGAAGCTGAAAAAATGTACCCTCTTAATAGTTACATTTTATCGTTTATATGCATGACTCATGTTACAACAGTATAGGCGTAGGAACTGAGGGGACTTACAAATTTATTTAAACCTCCTCTCATAGTTGTTTTTTACAATACGATTGTTTTTTTTAAATCTGTTTTTATTGAAGTTTTATCAATATAAGAAAATGACAGTTACAGAAAGACAATCTGTGCAAAAATACAAAACCGCAAGGTCAAAGAATACAAGATACCTGCACATCACAATTGAATAATTGTAGTCTACAATAAACCCATGAAAAGTAAGCAGTCAAAAATCCAAATTTGAAGTCGAGAAGAGGTGAACCGATCACTCCCGTCTCATTAACCAGATGACAATAAGAAAAATAATAAAATACATAGTGAAGAAAGACAAGACAAAGGAGGGGGAAGACACAAGAGGAAAGGGGGGAGGGGGAGTCACAAAAACCATCATACAATCATCTATAACAGTGAAGAATTTGAGGAGATCTGTCTAAGAAGATACAATTCAGTCTTCTCAAAGACTTTGAATATTTGAGATTGAGTGGATATCGGGAGTGAGTTAATATATAATTCCCAACATTTAAAAAAAATTCTAACACCAGAGATATGGGTATGTAGGAGAGTATTAATAAATGCTATGAATGTGTCCACATTCCCAAAAATTGTGATAAAAGGTTGCAGAGTGATGGCATTTAGGGCATTTACCTGTGATCGAGAGATTGTAACGGGCATGCTGCATTTGGGGGACATATGCCCTATGTATAGGGCGGAGATGTACTTCCTGCAGATAGGCTGAGGATAAAATGTTCATAGTGGAGCAGTAATGTTTACTAAAGACAGAGTGTTCTGTGAGGGTGGGGATGTCCCTTTGCCATTGCAACAATAATTTACACCATCTAGCATCTGAAGGGAGTTTAGTAAGGAGGGTATAAATCAATCTGGTGTGGAATGATATGCGCTCACACAATTAAATCACAGATTGCAAAGGGTCAGATGCCCCGGAGGAGATGGAGGCCAGAGAGAGAGGATAACGTATGGTGGAGAGGTAATGACGAAGTTGCAAGTACATATAAAATATGTTTGTGGGATAACATATTTCTCTCTAAGATCAGAGAATTGGAGAATCTTCCCTCCAGGGTCAAAAACCTTGGACGAGTGAGACAAACCTTTGTCTCTCCAAATTTTGAAGGTAGAATTGGTAAGAGAGGGATGGAACGCAGGATTGCCCCAGAGAGGACTACGTAATGTAAACATATTGTATGGTTTCTGTGAAGCTTTTTATTCAGCTTGAGCCAGGATTAATTATGTCATGAAACAATGGGGAATGTAAAATATGTGGAGGGATACTTTTTGGGAGGGAGTGCAAGAGAGCACTGGGAGAAAAAGGGTAGAATAATGCACTAACTAATGCAGGGTCCGTGAATGAATGGCCATCAGTCAGCCAGTCAGCAGCACAACGAAAAAGAACTGACAAGCAATATGAGGAAAAATCAGGCAAACCAATTCCACCAGCAGTGCGTGGTGCAGCTAATTTATCAAAAGCGATAAGAGGCTTCTGCCCTTCCAAAGAAATTTGGACAAAATTTTACGGAGATAAAATAAGTCTTTTCTAGAAAGACCAATGGGCAACATCTGCATGAGGTAATATAACCATGGAAATATCACACTTTGTAGGAAAACCACACATTACAGAAGTGAGAGGGGTAATAACTTCCAAGATTCCAATGAAGCAGTGAGTTTGGCCAATGTCATAGAGTGGAGAGGTCTGACGGGATTTGAAAACCAAGATAAGTAAGTTTATTGGAAACTATCTTAAAAGGGTATGCCGAGGTTATACTAGGAAGAACGGCGTTGGAAGTCCTCAAGGGCAGTAATTCAGATTTGGTGACATTGATACGATAACCTGCCGTAGCTTCAAACGAGGAAATCAAGCAGAGAATCTCCGAGATAGAGGCATCAGGGTCAGATATGAAAAGAAGTATATCATTGGCGAATAAGGCCACCTTCAAATCAACGTCACCAATTTGTGGATGCACGTAAGGCTATCGCCAGGGGTTCCAGGGCTATGGCAAATAACAATGGGGATAATGGGCAACCCTGCCGGGTCCCCTTACCAATAGTAAAAGGAGCAGACAGGAAGCCATTACAAGAAACTTGGGTTTGTGGGTTGAGGTACAATAACCGAATCCATTCAATAAAATCAGTCGGGAAACCAAAACGGGCGAAGGATCGAAACAAACGGGGCCATTCAACCAGATCGAATGCTTTCTCAGCATCAAGAGAAAAAATAAAAGCTGTCTGTCGTGTAGTAGAGGAGGCTTGGACTGCAGAAAGGTCACGTCGGACATTGACCTCGAAGTGTCTACCCCAAATAAAGCCTGCCTGGTCAGGGTATATAATATGGGGTCGGAGAATTTTCACACGGTCAGCTAGTATTTTGGTCAACAATTTATAGTCTAGGTTCAGTAGGGAAATGGGGCGATAGGAACCTGGGATGGTGAGGTCTCTGCCAGGTTTTGGGAGAACCTTGATAATTGCGGTATTAAAATGTAAAGGGAGGGTTCCAGATGAAAGCGAAGAATTAAGAGCGTTAATAAGGGGAAGCTCAATTTTGGGTAAAATAAACTTATAAAAATTGGCAGTAAATCCATCCAGTCCCGGGGCCTTATCACAATTGAAATGTTTAACAACAGCACGGATTTCCTCCAAAGTGATTGGGGCTATAAGAGGCTGGCAAAGATCTAGGGAGAGAGTGGGATTAGGCATAGGTGTGCGCAGGGGGCGTGCCTGGTGCGCACAGGCACCCCCTAATGTCTGGCACCCCGATCTCACATGCCTGATGCAGGGATCGCCGAGCAGGTTGATTACTGTCCCCTCTGCGCTGCACCCTGCAGGACTGCATTACTGACCGGACGCCTGGGTTAATCAAGGGTGCCACTGCCACCGGCTTTCAAATTCCCAGCTCCACCACCATGTACAAAAACAGCGTGATGTGACGTGCTTACGTCATGCTGTTCACATGCCCACCCATCACACCTGCTACACGCCCACCTCAATCCTTCTATTCTATGCCAACGCCAGCCACTGATGAGGATCAGCATGCAGCCAGCGTTCCTCTTAGGAAGACAAATTCAATACTGGCAGGCGGCCAGCAGCAGCATTGACAGGTCACTCATTTTTCCAGCAGCAGCAGTAACTAGCCTGTGACTGTCAGTTTAGTTACTGACTTGTAAGTAAGCTGCTGCATCTTGCAGGGGAAAGATAGGGGGAGCCAGATCAGGCTGAGGAGGAGCAGTGTAATTGCAGTGAGTGCCATCAGGGGTGTTTGTTTGGTGCACACCACAACATCTGACAATGTATCTGCTTTATTAGGATTGGTACAAAGGTGGATATTTTATATGCGTTGACCATCAATAGATGGTGCTAGACACACCCCTCCAATGGTGCACCCCCTAACAAAATGTACTGCGCAGGCCAGTGGGATTAGGTAAGGTATCCCAGAGGTTAGGAGTTTGAGATGCAGTGAGAGGATCAAGTAGGGGAGGGGTCTGAACAGTGGGAGTATAAAGATCCAAATAAAAAGAGAGCATGACTTCAGAAATGTCAGCATTAGTCTGGGTTAGAGTACCTGTAGGGGTCATTAATGGCCGTGTAGTCAAGGGAGGGTGAGAACCTTGGCGTAAATTAGACAACAGTTTGCCAGTTTTGTGACCAAATTTATGAAACCGTTAACTAACATTGAACGTATACTTATCCCCAATAGTCTGTAAAAATTCATCAAAATGTGTTTTCACTAGAAGATAATCATGTTTAGTATGATCATCAGGATTGGATTTGAACTGCTGAAAGGCTGACGTCAGGGCGGATTGAAACTCCAGATAATGGGCTGCATATTTTTTGTTGGAACTGGACACATATGAAATTATTTCACCCCGAAGAACTGATTTGGCAGATAGCCGAAAAGCATAGAGTCAGCCTTTATCTAAGGCGAATGTCTCCCAGGCTGATTCAAACCTATTACAAAATGTAAGGGATTTAGAGAGGTAAGAGGGGAATTTCCACTGTCTGGGGGAATCCTTCGCATCTGTGATCTGAATAGAGGTGGACACCAGGGCATGGTCTGACAGAAAAATCGGTGCGATGTGAGCATCTACCACATAAGGGAATAAAGAATGAGAGACAAATATATAGTCAATTCTAGACATGCAGTGGCGTAACTACTGCCCCCGCAGCCCTCGCGGTGGCTTGGGGGCGAGGGGCTGCGGGGGCGCCACTGATTTAGAACAGATTGACATGCGGACGAGCGTCCGCATGTCAATCTGCAGGTCTCCTTCCCTCCGCCGCTTTGTAAGGAGGGACACGGAGCACACAGCGCGCGCCCCCCTGTGTCCCTCCCTGGCTCTCCGGCTGTCTAATACAGGAAGTGCTGTTCGTGAGCTCTGATTGGCTCACGAACCGGCACTTCCTTTATTAGACAGCCGGAAAGCCAGGAGGGACACAGGGCACCGTGTCCCTCTAACACAAAGGAGGGTGAGGGGAGCAGGCACTGTGGGGGATTATCTGGCACTGGGGGCATATACCTGGCACTGTGGGGGACTATCTGGCACTGGGGGCATATACCTGGCACTGTGGGGGACTATCTGGCACTGGGGGCATATACCTGGCACTGTGGGGGACTATCTGGCACTGGGGGCATATACCTGGCACTGTGGGGGAATATCTGGCACTGGGGGCATATACCTGGCACTGTGGGGGACTATCTGGCACTGGGGGCATATACCTGGCACTGTGGGGGAATATCTGGCACTGGGGGCATATACCTGGCACTGTGGGGGAATATCTGGCACTGGGGGCATATACCTGGCACTGTGGGGGACTATCTGGCACTGGGGGCATATACCTGGCACTGTGGGGGACTATCTGGCACTGGGGGCATATACCTGGCACTGTGGGGGAATATCTGGCACCGGGGGCATATACCTGGCACTGTGGGGGACTATCTGGCACTGGGGAATATACCTGGCACTGTGGGGGAATATCTGGCACTGGGGGCATATACCTGGCACTGTGGGGGACTATCTGGCACTGGGGGCATATACCTGGCACTGTGGGGGACTATCTCGCACTGGGGGCATATACCTGGCACTGTGGGGGAATATCTGGCACTGGGGGCATATACCTGGCACTGTGGGGGAATATCTGGCACTGGGGGGAGCAGGCACTGAGGGGGCATATGTGGCACTGTGGGGGAATATCTGGCACTGGGGGCATATACCTGGCACTGTGGGGGAATATCTGTCACTGGGGGCATATGTGGCACTGGGAGCACAGCCCTAGCAACGAGCATGACACCCAGTGCATGAAACCCCTGGCAACGAGCATGACACCCAGTGCATGAAACCCCTGGCAACGAGCATGACACCCAGTGCATGAAACCCCTGGCAACGAGCATGACACCCTGAGCATGAAAACCCCTGGCACCGTGCATGGAACAAAGAGCATGAAACCCCTGGCAACGAGCAGGTAATTTAAAAGTAATTAGAAGCCTTACTGTAGAACTTAATGTGTAATGGGCATTACGGTGTGTGGCATAATGTATCACGGACATTGCGGTGTGTGTCATAATGTGTCAGGCATTACGGTGTGTTGTATACTATATCACGGGCATTGTGGTATAATGTCTCGGGGTCATTGCGGTGTGGCATAATGTATAACGGGCATTGCGGTATGTGTCATACTGTGTCACAGATACGGTGTGTAGCATAATGTATAACGGGCATTGCGATTCCTGTCATAATGTGTCGGGGGCATTACGGTGTGTGGCATAATGTGTCGGGGGCATTACAGTGTGTGCATATTGTTTCATGTGCATTGTTGTGTGTGGCATAATGGCTAAGGCCATTGCAGTATGTGGAATAATGTATACTGGGCATTACTATAAGGAGGAAAAATGACAAATAATGTAAGGAACATGAATCAGGATTATTTTTCTTTCCTGTGGTGGCTAACATCTGGGCATGCAGGTTGCAAAACTGGGGTATAAGGTAGTCTTTTCCTGCAATGCCACGCCCCTTTACGCAAAGTCACGCCCATTCCAACGAAGCCACACCCCTTTTTGGCGGCGCACGCCTGCGGCGCGCGCATATTTCTCCCTTTACTAGTGCCGATTATGGGGGGTATAGGGGGGGGGGGGCGCCGAAGAATTTTTTGGCTTGGGGGAGAAAAATTTCTAGTTACGCCACTGTAGACATGGTATGATGAGCTGAGGATAGACAGGTGTATTCCCTGTCTGTGGGATGGAGAGCCCTCCATACATCAATCAATAAAAGTTTGTCTGCTACTAAGGGCATACCAAGTTTGAGAGAAGATATACCTCTAGAGGGGGTAGAGGATTTATCCAAGAGGAGAAAGGACACTAAATTGAAATCTCCACACATGATAATAGAGGAAGAAAGGTACGGGCTTAACAAGGCTATTAACGATTGCAGGAAGTGTCTATTGTAAATATTTGAGGCATAGACATTACAAAGTACCAAAGGACGGCCAAATAGTTTGAGGGACAATAAAGCAGTCCGACCTGACGAGTCTGATTGAACAATGAAATCCTCATGGAGAATGTGACGCTTAATTAAAATGACTATATCCCTTGATTTGGAACTATTGGAGCTAAGGGGGTCATTCCGAGTTGATCGCTCGCTAGCTAGTTTTAGCAGCCGTGCAAACGGTATACCGCCGCCCACTGGGGAGTGCATTTAAGCTTAGCAGAAGTGCGAACGCTTGTGCAGCCAAGTTCTGCAAAAACAGTTTATGCAGTTTCAGAGTAGCTCTGAACCTACTCAGCGCTTGCGATCACTTTAGCCTATTCGTGTCCAGATTTGGTGTCATACACCCGCCCAGCCATGCCTGCGTTTTTTCAGACTACCTGCGTTTTTGCAAACACTCCCTGAAAACGGTCAGTTGACACCCAGAAATGCCCCCTTCCTGTCAATCTTCTTGCGGCCGTCAGTGCGACTGAAAACTTTGCTACACCTGTGCACAACCACAACAGGTTTTGTACCTGTACGATGCGCGTGCGCATTGCGGCCCATACGCGTGCGCAGAAATGCTGATTTTTCACCTGATCGCTGCGCTGTGAAAATCGGCAGCGAGCAACTCTGAATGACCCCCTAAAACCCAAAACAGACCAATTAAGGCTTTTCAATTTAGCTATTTCTTCAGGGATTAAATTGGATTCCTGAATACCTTAATATGAGGAAACGGGGAAGGAAAGACAGGGAGGAGAAGGAGGGTGAGACAAACAAAGAACATAAAGCATCAAGTGAGCAACAAGAGTCCAGTGACTCAGTGGTCAACACACTGGAAAAACAACAAGCTAATAGGACTCAGAAATTTCCAAGAACAGTTAAAGCGCCTCCAATCACACAGCCACAGTAACGTACAAAACCGGTAGTGGAGTGTGAGGGAGGAGCTCCGCCCATTCCCACCCGAACCTAGGAGAATGATCAAACATAACAGTACCCTGCATGAAATGAGAGCATGGAAAGGAACAGTAGCACATAAGCAAATGGCATATGGTAAAGAATAGAGCGAACAATGTCCACAGACATAATGACAATAAAGCAATATGGAGACCCCAGAATGAAACCAGACCTGTGTTAACATTCACAGGGCCAGGTATATGAGAGCACGAACCTGCAGACAATAATAAGAACCATAAAGAGGAGAAAAATACAATACATCTTAAGATAATATTGAAATATGCAGAAACATGGAAAAAACATGAACAAAGGGCATATAGGAGGGGAGGCAGGTGGGCATTAATGATGGTCAGCAGATCAAAAGAAAAACTTTCAGGTTTCAGCGGACGTTGGAGGGTCACTGATGTCAGAGTCCGAGGGCTTAGGAAGGTCTCTCAAATAAGCCTGGGCGTCCACAGGAGATAGGAAGTCTTTCTAGGAGGTGCCGTCATAGACATGTAAACAGGCTGGATATAACAAGCCAACCTTGCAGCCCTCTGAAACTAGTTGTGAGTAAACCGGCAAAAATGTTTTCCAGCCCTAGTCAATTCCACAGAGTAGTCCTGGAAAATAAAAAGTTTATGGCCTTCCCATTGAAGGTTCTTGACACGGTGGGATGCAGACCAAAAGGCAGTTTTGTGAAGATAATTTAAACAACGGAACAGCGTAACCCTCGGATGGGGTTTGTTGGGGGTAGTGGCAGGACCTACCCGATGTACCCTCTCAATAACCAAATCACGGCATTTCTGTTCAATCCCCAAGAGGTTAGTCAGCATGTTACGTACAAAATAAGCAAGTGCTGGTCCTTTGACTGATTCAGGGAGTCCCACCAGCCTGATGTTGTGTCTGTGTGATCTATTCTCAACGTCGTCGAGTTTGTTCCTTATATGGTAATTGTCAGAAGTCAGTGCTTTCACAGACTGATGCAGCCCTTCAATATCATGCATGGCAGCTCACATTTGATTTTCATTGCAAGACTGCGCTGTTGGAGATCCTGCAGTTGCTGCGTGATGTCAGAGATAGCCTGCGTAAGGAGGAGGGTCATTGTGGACCAGATCGTGTCCACTACGTCTGCGTATGAGACCGGCGCATCAGGTGAGTGCACCAGGAGAGACAGTGCCTCAGCAGATGCCTTCTTAGGAGCAGGGGAGACAGGTTCAGGCCCTACCTCCAGCGCCATTGTCCCACCGCGTTTCTATTGGCGCTGTGTTTCTGTGCCAGCCGTGGCGGTGGGGGTAACAAAACGATCCATGGTGATCGTGGGAGCAGGAGGCAGCAGTGTTGGGCAATTGGAAGCCAGGCAGGGCCTTTAAAAGGTGTTTGTCAGGTGGGTCATGGCGGAGCTCCTGGACCAGCTTCCTCACGCCATCAACCCGGAATCAGAAGTGTACAATACGATTGTTATACTATACTATAAGACCCAAAACTTCTGATTGGCATGCAAACAAAAAACTGAATGTTAACCAAGCTATGCTTAAAATCAATTTTGACATGTGACTCATGTTACATATGAATGTGACTCAAGTTATATTTCTGTTCCCAGTCAAAGGGCTCTGATACAAATTACTCAAACCTGTAAAATCCACATGACTTAATCAATGTAGGCATGTTTATGTTCCTGATTGACTGTGAAAGAGTATAAAATATTTCATCTGGTGATGATGGCCATATAAAATGAATTTATAAAATACATGGAAATTATCCATTTTTGCATCTGCTTCAACAACTTCTGTATATGTTCAATGTTCGAACGCGATAAATATATAGGTTTTCAATTATCACACAAAAGGCATAATTCACTAAGGATTGCAATTGCAAAGCTATTTGCAGCTGTTTTACAACTGCAGTCCTTAGCAATGCAAATGCAGGAGGAGGTGTATACCACCACCTACCATCGCATCTGAGATGACCATCATGACCTTCAGTCAGGATATGCATCTGTGACTGCAGGCTGAGTATGTCTGAGCTTTCTCAGCCTTGCTATCACAGGGTGGCTTACGAGGCCAAGGAAACTCACCTCATCACTTCAGGAAAATGGGGGTGACACGCCCCCATTTTACTGAACGCCAGCCGCCCCACCCCCATCCCTCCCCAGAAACTCCTCTGCCTGTCAATCAGGCAGAAGTGCTTGCATTCCTGTGCTGAGATAGCAGAGCCCATTCTGCACATACGCAAGACCCAACTACAGAGCCGGCCCTAGGCATAGGCAAACTAGGCAGCTGCCTAGGTCATTTGGCATGTCATGGGGAACAAGCAGCTTCTGCTGATTAAAATGATATGCGGCATGCCTATATTCTGTATGTAGCATTTCGTATGCAGATACAGCCACAGTCACACACAGTATTTAGGCATGTAGCATATCATTTTAATCAGCAGAAGCTAATCTATATCCAAGTAAAGGCAGAGGTCACAATGTTAATGGCCATGTGAGTGCTGTGTTTGTGTGAGTGGGTTGGTTCTGTAATAGTGTTCGGCATATGTGTGAGGGGCAATAAGTGTGTTATCTGTATGAATGCATTAATAATGTGCGGCAAATGTGTAAGGGGCACTATGTGTGTCATTATGTGTATAAGGGCATTACTAATGTTAGACATATGTGTAAGGGGCATTATGTGTATAAGAGCATTAAGAAAGGTCGGCATAATGTTTAAGGTGCATTATGTTTATAAGGACATTAATTTGTGTTATATGTAAGGGACATTACTGAAAGAAGTGGAATGACACAGTGCCACTTGTGGGGTGGGTTCTCAGTATAGTATATATAAAAAAACAGAATTGCTGATAAAAACACACGTAACCTCTCTAGAAGGTGTCTGCCAACCCTTAAGAATGCAGTACTGGGACAGTACTGCTGGGAAATGTATAGAAATGGGGGGAATAAGGGTACCGGCGACTTATGTTTTTTTAAAAATAATAGTTAAAAATACTTAGAAATAGATTTTAAAAGCCAAAAGATATATAATAAAACAGGCAAGCTTTAATATCACATAAAAGCGTGTTACAACATAAAACGTACTCCAGACTATTAATAAAAACATAAAAACATAAACATAAAAGGTCTTTGTAAAAAGGTAAGGAAGTTCTGACTTAACTCTTTAAAAATAGGCAAGGGAGTCACCACAGGGAGCCCAACGCGTTTCGTCACAACTGACTTCTTCAAAGGGTGAGGACAGAATGAAGCTACGTGCTTATTTATACCCCTGATGGACTGACTCAGGGTTGGTGATGTCATAATTAGTCACATGACACAATTGAAAATATGCAAGATACAGATCACTGAGGACACTCTGTTGGGACATGATCTCAGGCTAAGGGTGATAACATGAGGGTGTAGAACATAAAACGAGTGGTTTTAGGGCTAAATCGACAATAGGAGAGATATAAAATGTAAAAATGTCTTAATTCGCGGCACTTCCGCCCCGCTTCCGGTGACGGAGGAGACGCGTCACGTGTCTCCTGGTATTTTCGCCCCACTTCCGGTTTCGTCCATGCGCATGCGCCGGCCGCTCTGGTCACGCACTGCGCATGTGTCCACAGGCTTACTAGTCAGTGTAGTCTCCTCTCCAGGTCTCCATATTGTAAATGTCCCTCCTGCTGGGTGCTGTGGCGGCCATATTGGTGGTGACATACTCCATAGGATAGACAGGAAGAGCGGTGGCCATCTTTGGGGAGTCCTCATAGGAAGGGTGCGATTTCATAGCTCTCGTTCAGGCCTGTTGGTTGCAGGGTCCGTAACTGGAAAATCCAGTACATCTCCCTTCTCGAGAGTTTGTTTGCCAGGTCACCTCCTCTCTCTCCCAAACGCACATGTTCAATCGCCTTAAATGTGAGGTCCTCGGGGTTGGAGTTATGCTGTGATGTGAAGTGTCTGGGAACATTATGGCTTTCCACCTTATTCTTGATGCTCCTTATGTGTTCCTGGATTCTCATTTTTAAGGGTCTTTTGGTCTTGCCCACGTATTTCTTTTTGCAAGAACATTCCAGTAGGTAGATCACGGACGTGGTGTTACAGTTCATAAATTCCTTAATGGTGTACTGTTTCTTGTCCTCCATGTCGCTAAAGGTTCTCCTATTCGGATGTAAAAATTTGCATATATTACATTTCCCACATTTATATGAACCCACACATTTGGGCATTAAGTTGTTCTTGGTGGACTTCTCCTTCAAGAGGCTGGGTGCAAGATGGTCCTTCAGGTTTCTAGATTTCTTGAAGATGATAACTGGTTCAGAAGGTAGAATGTCTTTGAGTACAGGGTCCATGAGAAGAATGTTCCAGTGATTCCTGAGTGAATTCCTGATAATTTTCTCGTGTTGGTTATAAGTGGTGATGAAGGCGACCGGATCCTTCTTGGCGTCTCTTGGTTTGTACTTCAGGAGGTCTTCTCTGGCCACGTTTCTTGTTTTTTCCAGTGCTTGCTCCACAATGGGCCCCGGGTATTCTTTGTCCTGGAACCTCTTGCTATAGACCTTCAGTTGGTCATCACAGTCCTTTGGATTCGTACAGTTCCTCTTTATCCTCGAGAACTGTGAAGCCGGGATGTTATCCTTCCACTTTCGGAGGTGGTTACTTCGATAGTGCAGGTAGCTGTTCATGTCCACCTCCTTGATGAAGTTCTTAGTGGTAACGCCTCCGTTTTCACCAATTAGAATCAGGTCCAGGCAATAAGTGTGTTATCTGTATGAATGCATTAATAATGTGCGGCAAATGTGTAAGGGGCACTATGTGTGTCATTATGTGTATAAGGGCATTACTAATGTTAGACATATGTGTAAGGGGCATTATGTGTATAAGAGCATTAAGAAAGGTCGGCATAATGTTTAAGGTGCATTATGTTTATAAGGACATTAATTTGTGTTATATGTAAGGGACATTACTGTGTGGTATTATGTGTATAAATGCATTACTAATGTGTGGCATTATGTGTATAAGGTGTTCTACTGTGTGGTGTAACATATAGAAAGGGCACTACTGTGTGGTTTAATGGGAATAAAGAGCAATATGGTGTGGTGTAATGTGCATAAGGAGCAATGCAATGTGATGTAATGTGAATAAGGGGCACTACTGTGAGGAGTAACGTTTATCAGGTAAAGTGGTACTACTGTGTGATGTAACATGAATTAGGGACACTATCACATGATAAATTGTGAATAAAGTTGCACTACTGCGTGGCATAATTTGAATTGGGGGCACTATTGTGTGACCATGCCCCTTGCCAGCAAAAACACACACCTAATTGGGCTGTGTCCCGAATGTGGGTACTATTCCTGTTTAAAATATAGGGGGTGGGAACACCAAAATAAGGACTGCTATGGGTCAGGGGTGATGGTGCTGTCAAAGATGTGCAGGGTCAGAAGTGGAACTAGCGGTGGTGCTAGGGGGCACCAGCCAAAATTATGTGTAGGGCATCATTTTGGTTAGGGTCGCCCGACTATCAGGGTAAATTAAGTACATACATATATACATTTGCTAGAACTGCCATATGGTCAGTCCAGCCCTGACCACAACATGCCTACCAATATGACCCTCTCCAGGAGGGACAGAATGCTCTGCTCCTGGACTTCCCTCTTAATATATGATTGCAATCTCCGGTGCTGGAACACCTGTTTTATTCAGTAACATGTTCAGCACAGGTGCCGGCAATCATAAATTAAGAGAAAAGTCCAGAAGCAGAGCATTGTGTCCCTCCTGGAGAGGGTCATGTTGGGAGGTATGCCATAGGGAATGTTAGATAACATTACTAAACATATGGGCAGGGCCATTTATAGACAATTTGGCTCCCAGTACTAACATAAAAAAATGTGCCATAGACATTCTAAAATGTAATTTTTTGTACTCCCGTAATCATTGCAGCATCTACCCCTGCATATGGACATGCAAGAATTTCAAAATAGAGAGAAAGGAATCAACTTCCTACCAGCAGCACTCTTTCCCTTTCCACAAAAAGTAATATAATTTTTCTTATTAGTTACAACATGAATACTTTATTGATAAACCTTGTAAAATCTAAGAAGAAATTCAGTACCCATATCTGATGTGTTTATTTAATATTATCACATGCAATAATAGAGATGTGCGGCTGGCACTTTTCGTGTTTTGTGTTTTGGTTTTGGTTCTATTTCCATTTTTGTGTTTTGGTTTTGGCTTAGTTTTGCCAAAAAGACCCTTTTGTGTTTTGGTTTTGGTTTTGAATCTGGATGATTTTTGGGAAAAAAACATAACAGCTAAAATCACAGAATTTGGGGGTAATTTTGCTCCTACGGTATAATTAACCTCAATTACATTCATTTCCACTCATTTCCAGTCTATTCTGAACATCTCACACCTCACAATATTGTTTTTAGGCCTAAAAGCTGTACCGAGGTGGCTGTATGACTAAGCTAAGCGAAACGAGTGTGCGGCACAAACACCTGGCCCATCTAGAAGTTTGCACTGCAGTTTCAGACAAGATGGCACTATTCAAAAACTAGTCCCCAAAAAGCACATCATGCAAAGAAGAAAAAGAGGTGCAAGTAGGTAGCTGGATGGCCAAGCTAAGCGACACAAGTGTGCGGCACAAACACCTGGCCTGTCTAGGAGTGGCACTGCAGTGGCAGACAGGATGGGAGATTTAAAAAACAGGCCCCAAACAGCACATGATGCAAAGAAGAAAAAGAGGTGCAATGAGGTAGCTGGATGGCCAAGCTAAGCGACACAAGTGTGCGGCACAAACACCTGGCCCATCTAGGAGTGGCACTGCAATTACAGACAGGATGGCACTTTAAAAAACTAGTCCCCAAACAGCACATGATGCAAAGAAGAAAAAGAGGTGCAAGATGGAATTGTCCTTTGAAACTCCCACCCACCCATATGTTGTATAAACAGGACATGCACACTTTAACAAACCAATCATTTCAGCGACAGGGTCTGCCACACGACTGTGGCTGAAATGACTGGTTTGTTTGGGCCCCCACCAAAAAAGAAGCAATCAATCTCTCCTTGCACAAACTGGCTCTACAGAGGCAAGATGTCCACCTCATCATCATCCTCCAATTCCTCACCCCTTTCACCGTGTACATCCTCCTCACTGAGTATTCATTCGTCCCCACTGGAATCCACCATCACAGGTTCCTGTGTACTTTCTGGAGGCAATTGCTGGTAAAGGTCTTCCCGGAAGACTTTAAAATTCATTTTGATGAACATCATCTTCTCCACATTTTGTGGAAGTAACATCCTACGCCGATCGCTGACAAGGTTACCAGCTGCACTAAACACTCTTTCGGAGAACACACTGGAGGAGGGGCAACTTAGGTAAAATAAAGCCAGTTTGTGCATGGGCCTCAAAATTGCCTTTTTTTCCTGCCAGTATACGTACGGACTGTCTGACATGCCTACTTGGATGCTGTCACTCATATAATCTTCCACCATTTTTTCAATGGTGACAGAATCATATTCAGTGACAGTAGACATATCAGTAATCGTTGGCAGGTCCTTCAGTCCGGACCAGATGTCAGCTTTCGCTCCTGACTGCCCTGCATCACCGCCAGTGGGTGGGCTAGGAAATGTTATCCTCTTCCTTGCAGCCCCAGTGTCGGTAGAAATTGAAGGAGGAGCTGTTGATGGGTCACGTTCCGCTTGAGTTGACAATTTACTAACCAGCAGATCTTTGCACCTCTGCACACTTGTGTCTGCTGGATAGAGAGATACAACGTAGGCTTTATACCTAGGATCAAGCACAGTGGCCAAAATGTACTGCTCTGATTTCAACAGATTGACCACCCTTGAATCCTGGCAAAGCGAATGAAGTGCTCCATCCACAAGTCCCACAAACTTTGCGGAATCGCTCCGTCTTAGCTCCTCCTTCAAATTATCCAGCTGCTTCTGCAAAAGCCTGATGAGGGGAATAACCTGACTCAAGCTGGCAGTGTCTGAACTGACTTCACGTGTGGCAAGTTCGAAGGGTTGGAGAACCTTGCACAAGACGGAAATCATTCTCCACTGTTCTTGAGTCAGGTGCATTACCGTCCTTTGCCTATATCGCAGGTGGATGTATAGGCTTGAATGGCCTTTTGCCGCTCCTCCATCCTCTGAAGCATATAGAGTGTTGAATTCCACCTCGTTACCACCTCTTGCTTCAGTTGATGGCAGGGCAGGTTCAGTAGTGTTTGCTGGCGCTCCAGCCTTCGGCACGCAGTGGCTGAATGCCGAAAGTTGCCCAAAATTTTTTGGCCCACCGACAGCATCTTCTGCACACACCCCTCATATTTCTAAAAATATTGCCCCACCAAATTAATTGTATGTGCAAAACATGGGACGTTCTTGGATTTGCCCAATTGTAATGCATGCACAATATTGGTGTAGTTGTCCGATATCACAAATCCCCAGGAGAGTCCAATTGGGGTAAGCCATTCTGCAATGATGTTCCTCAGTTTCCATAAGAGGTTGTCAGCTGGGTGCCTCTTATGGAAAGTGGTTATACATAGCGTAGCCTGCCTAGGAATTAGTTGGTGTTTGCAAGATGCTGCTACTGGTGCCGCTGCGGGAGGCTATACATCTACCCAGTGGGCTGTTACAGTCATATAGTCCTTAGACTGCCCTGTTCCACTTGTCTACATGTCCGTAGTTAAGTTGACAGTGGATACAACCGCATTTAGTAGGACACTGGTGACTCTTTTTCTGACGTCTGTGTACATTCTCGGTATCGCCTGCCTAGAGAAGTGGAACCTAGATGGGATTTGATACCGGGGACACAGTACCTCAAACAAATTTTTAAGTGACTCTGAACTAATGGTGGATACCGGACGCACCTCTAACACCAACATAGCTGTCAAGGCCTTAGTTATCTGCTTTGCAAAAGGATAACTGCTGTCATATGTCATCTTCCTCACAAAGGACTGTTGGACAGTCAATTGCTTGGTGGAAGTAGTACAAGTGGTCTTCCGACTTCCCCTCTGGGATGACGATCGACTCCCAGCAGCTACAACAGCAGCAGCAGCAACAGCAGGAGTACCACTAACGGATCCTATGGAGGAATACTGGTTAGGAGAGGACTCCTCAGTCTTGACAGTTACATGGCCTGCAAGAATACGAACATTCCTGACTGAGGAGGAAGTTGACATTGAGGGAGTTGGTGGTGTGGCTTGCAGGAGCTTGGGTACAGGAGGAAGAAGGGATTTAGGTGTCAGTGGACTGCTTACTCTCTTACCCAAAGTTTCTGAACTTGACAGTGACTTCTGATGAATGCGCAGCAGGTGACGTATAAGGGAGGATGTTCCTAGGTAGTTAACATCCTTACCCCTACTTATTACAGATTGACAGAGGCAACAGATGGCTTGACACCTGTTGTCCGGATTTGAGGAGAAATAATTACACACCAAAGAGGTGGCTTTTTTGGTACTTTCCCCAGACATCACAATGGGCTTCTTCGTCCCAAGGACAACAGGGGTCTCCCCCCGGTGCCTGACTTAGACAAACCACATCACCATCAGAATCTTCATCATCAACTCCTCAGCGCCAGCAACACCAATATCCTCATCCTGGTGTAATTCAGCAGTGACATCTTCAATTTGAATATCATAAACTGGACTGTGGGTGCTCCTTCCAGCACTTGCAGGGGGCGTGCAAATGGTGGAAGGAGCCACCTCTTCCCATCCAGTGTTGGGAATGTCAGGCATCGCAACCGCTGACACACTTGGACTCTCCTTGGGATTTTGTGATACCATCTTAGAGCGCACAGTTATTTTCTGTGCTCTTTCCAGCTTAACTCTTTTAATTTTTCTAGCGGGGGATGAGGGCTTCCATCGTCATGTGAAGCTGAACCACTAGCCATGAACATAGGCCAGGGCCTCAGCCGTTACTTGCCACTCCGTGTCGTAAATGGCATATTGGCAAGTTTACGTTTCTCCTCAGACGATTTAAATTTATTTTTTTTGTTCATTTTACTGAACTTTGGCTTTTTAGATTTTACACACCCTCTACTATCACATTGGGCATCAGCCTTGGCAGACGACGTTGATGGAATTTCAGCATCTTTGTCATGGCTAGTGGCAGCAGCTTCAGCACTAGGAGGAAGTGGTTATCTTGATCTTTCCATATTTTCTCCTCAAAATTTTTGTTCTCCATTATTTTTTGGGAGTTATTTGAGACAATATGCGCCACAGGAATGACTGGAATTACTGATGACACAGGACACTACCACTGGTCTGATGCAGCACAACACGTTGTTGTTATAATTATTATACTGCAGCAGTGGACATACTGTATAGCAGCAGCGCATATCGTCACTGGAATTACTGATGACACAGGACACTACCACTGGTCTGATGCAGCTCAACAGGTTGTTATAATTATTATACTGCAGCAGTGAATATATAGCAGCAGCGTATATCGTCACTGAAATTACTGATGACACAGGACACTACCACTGGTCAGATGCAGCCCAACAGGTTGTTATAATTGTTATACTGCAACAGTGGACATATAGCAGCAGCGTATATCGTCACTGGAATTACTGATGACACAGGACACTACCACTGGTCAGATGCAACCCAACAGGTTGTTATAATTGTTATACTGCAGCAGTGGACATATAGCAGCAGCGTATATCGTCACTGGAATTACTGATGACACAGGACACTACCACTGGTCTGATGCAGCCCAACAGGATACTGCAGTAGTGGAGATATAGCAGCAGCGTATATTGTCAGTGGAATTACTGATGACACAGGACACTACCACTGGCCTGATGCAGCCCAACAGGTTGTTATAATTATTATACTGCAGCAGAGGATATATAGCAGCAGCGTATATCGTCACTGGAATTACTGATGACACAGGACACTACCACTAGTCTGATGTAGCCCAACAGGTTGTTATAATTGTTATACTGCAGCCGTGGATATATAGCAGCAGCGTATATCGTCACTGGAATTACTGATGACACTGGACACTACCACTGGTCTGATGCAGCCCAACAGGCTGTTATAATTGTTATACTGCAGCAGTGGATATATAGCAGCAGCGTATATCGTCACTGGAATTACTGATGACACAGGACACTACCACTGGTCGGATGCAGCCCAACAGGTTGTTATAATTGTTATACTGCAGCAGAGGATATATAGCAGCAGCGTATATCGTCACTGGAATTACTGATGACACAGGACATTACCACTTGTCTGATGCAGCCCAACAGGTTGTTATAATTATTATACTGCAGCAGTGGATATATAGCATCAGCGTATAACGTCACTGGAATTACTGATGACACAGGACACTACCACTGGTCTGATGCAGCCCAACAGGTTGTTATAATTGTTATACTGCAGCAGTGGATAATATAGCAGCAGCATATATCGTCACTGGAATTACTGATGACACAGGACACTACCACTGGTCTGCACAACACAGCACCACTTTATCCAGCTACACTGGATATATGGCAGCATAGAACTCCAACACTGTAAATGGCTGGACTGAAAAGCACAATACGCTGACTACACTGGACTGGTCTGCACAACAAAGCACCACTTTACAGCTACACTAGATATATCTACCTGGACTGATACAGCACAATACACTGACTATACTGGACTGGTCTTCACAACACAGCACCACTTTACAGCTACACTGGATATATGGCAGTAGAGAACAGCAACACTGTGACTGGCTGGACTGATACAGCACAATACACTGACTACACTGGACTGGTCTGCACAACACAGCACCACTTTACAGCTACACTGGATATATGGCAGCAGAGAACGCCAACACTGTGACTGGCTGGACTGATGCAGCACAATACACTGACTACACTGGACTGGTCTGCACAACACAGCACCACTTTATACAGTGTCAAAGTCGAAAAATATTGCAGTACACACATTACGTACAAACGACACACACATGCCTGCTGCGCGTGCACTTGTTCCGCTGTGCGTGCACATATCCGCAATTTGCGTATGATCGCTCCCGCTGTCCTGCGCGTGGTGTGGGTATTTACGGCGGAGTTTGTGAACGCATGGAGGGCTATCGAAACATTACATATTTAATCCAAATAGTGCACATTGTACACAGAGTCCCCCTGCACCACATCAGAAAGTAACAACAGTTTAAATGATTCCAGAACAAAGGGATTCACCTTTACAGGATAAGAGGGGACATACTAAGGTTATAAGGTGGTGTTTGGTATCCAGCTGTAGGGTATTTTAAGGGTAACATTCCGGTGTTGGTTTGCGGAAGATCGCATGTTCCTGAGGATAGTTATGTGCAGAAGCAGAATATAGGTTTAAACTGTATTTACTGTATATTATGTATGCAGCGGGAATCCAGAGGAGACCACCCACAAGAGCAGTTGAGAAAGACATCGCCTAACTTTTCAAATCAACCTATGACCTCTCCTGTACTGTAAAAGTGCAATCCTGTGTCCAATGTACAAAGGGATTACAGTATCCATTGTATTGCTTTTAGATGAATTGTATAAATAAAGCCTACTGCAGCCTGGCTACACACAAGAATCTCAACGCAATCAACTTGATAGCGGAGGACCGGGCCGGGTTGCGCAAGCGGATATTCTCACGTATGTACATTGACTGTAGCCATTTACTCTGTTGTATTGTAGTGCATAATTTGTATTGTTAACCCCCTTTCAGAAATATTACTTTGTGGTGTCGGAACCCAGTAATTAACTACAAATCGGTGTTGTGTCCTCTTTTCCCTGCTAAGGTTTTAAAGTGTAATAGCATCAGTGCATTGCTTTGCTGCATAAGGTTTAAAGAGTAATATCATTGTATTGCATTGCTGCATAAGGTTTAAAGTGTATCTCTGGGTGTATGCGCGCTGTGTGTACTTTGTACCCCCAGCGCTGCGTTTGAACGCTAAGTCCGTACAAGGTATGGGACTCTGTACGCAAATAGCGTAATAAGTACGTAGAGTGCATATTAAGTCTAGCGGCTGCAACGGCTCCATGGTTAAAGTGTGTTTAAAGGTATAGCTTTCTGTTTAGTATAAAATCGACATTATCAACAGCTACACTGGATATATGGCAGCAGAGAACACCAACACTGTGACTGGCTGGACTGATGCAGCACAATACACTGACTACACTGGACTGGTCTGCACAACACAGCACCACTTTATACAGCTACACTGGATATATGTCAGCAGAGAACACCAACACTGTGACTGGCTGGACTGATGCAGCACAATACACTGACTACACTGGACTGGACAGCACAACACAGCACCACTTTGCAGCTACACTGGATATATGTCAGCAGAGAATACCAACACTGTGACTGCCTGGACTGATGCAGCACAATACACTGAGTGACTACACTGGACTGGACTGAGCAGCACAGCACTTGCCACCCCACTATCCCACCCCAACACACAGACACTGAACACCGGGGACACGTCCTCTCTATACACTCTCCGAGACTGGAGTGAAAATGGCGGGGACGCACAGCTCCTTATATGGAATCCAGATCCCGCGAGAATCTGAGAGTGGGATGATGACGTTTTGCCGCGTTCGGGTTTCCGAGTCAAGACGGAAAATGTGAGCCTGGCTCGGATCCGGATTCGGAAGGCAAAGTTCGGTAGGGTTCAGTTCTGTGAGAACAGAACCCGCTCATCTCTAATTACTGTATATCCCCCTAAGGTATGGTGGTCATGCAAAGTGAAGAATAAAAGTTGATAGAAATAGAATTATGTGTAGAAAACAAATAAAGAAAATTATTTGGTGTAAAAATAAAAATGTGATTTAAAAGAAAATGCTTGTGCGCTGTCTTTATTCTGTATAATAATGTATGCCTGTAATGTTTCAGAATTATTATTCTGCTTTTGAGTAGCAACTAGATTGTTTCTAGCAATGGTATCTAGTGGTGGCAACAAATGTAACAATGTTATATCTGATATTTATGGATTCCTATTTCAGTAGTTAGAAATGTTACATTTGTTGCTTTCCTGTAGCATGATGGAGATGTTTCTAACAACATTGCAATATTCGTTATGTTCCTGGCATCTCTGTGTAGGATAATTAAATATATAACCGATTTTAAAGTACTGGATAATTCCAGCAATTAATTCAGTTATTGAATATGCTGGATAATAAATTATTAATTTATTTAAAACTGATAAACAATGCCTGGAACTGTGCAAACATATATGCCTCTTTTCCTTATATATAAAGCAGAATACATTTCTGCTGTATTAATTCGTCCTCCTGTACCCAGTGACGTCTACTGCATGTTCGTATATAAAACCCATGCTCATATAATGTTAGGTAACATGGGTGTGTATTCAAGTACCTCTTTCTGATTTATTGTTGACAATAAGACTTGTTTTATTCATAAATAGCTATATTGCTAGCAGATCCATATAGCTGTATGGGTGTGGTTCGTTTTATCAACAGTGTCTAGGTCGACAATGTTTAGGTCGACCACTATAGGTCGACAGTCACTAGGTCGACATGGATGGAAGGTCGACAGGGTTTCTAGGTCGACATGTGCTAGGTCGACAGGTCTAAAGGTCGACATGAGGATTTTTATTTTTTTTGGTGTCGTTTTCTTCGTAAAGTGACCGGGATCCCAAATTAGTGCACCGCGTCCCCTCGCATGGCTCGCTTCGCTCGCCATGCTTCGGGCATGGTGCCTTCGCTCCGCTACCGCTTCGCTCGGCACACTTTGCCGTTCCAATCGTAGTCCACGTGGATCGTTAAGTAATAAAAAATAAAAAATAAAAATGTGAAAAACTCATGTCGACCTTTAGACCTGTCGACCTAGCACATGTCGACCTAGAAACCCTGTCGACCTTCCATCCATGTCGACCTAGTGACTGTCGACCTATAGTGGTCGACCTAAACATTGTCGACCTAGACACTGTCGATCTTCAGACCGGATCCCAGCTGTATTGCTAGCAAATTCATATGGTACCTCAATTTCCTCTCATTTGGTCAGAGAACTATGCACCCAAATTTGTCAATATTTCACATATAAATGGATAGATACAAAGTAGCTTTATACAATCACTGCTCTACAAGAGGACTTCTAATTATAGGTTATATGCAGGGCCGGATCTTGACATTGTGGCGCCCCGGCAAGAAAAATAGGGACATGGCTTCACAGAGAAGGGGTGTGGTCAGTTATGCCCCCTGTAGAGTTGTGCCCCCTATTTGCGCCGTGCCCCCAGTACTGTGCCCCCTGTAGAGTTGTACCCCCTAGTGGTGCCATGCCCCCAGTACTGTGCCCCCTGTAGAGTTGTGCCCCCTAGTTGCGCCACTTAAAATAAACAAATGAATTAATTCTTACAATCCCCGCTCCTGCTTCCCGACCGCTGCTGCCCTCCGTCTCCGGCTGCCGGTGCTGCTCCTCTGATTGATGGGAGAGACGTCGTGACGTCTCTTCCATAACACTGCATAGACACTAGAGGTCAATTATGACCCCTAGTGTCTATGTGGCACTACCACAATGCAGTGCGGTGCGCAATGACTTCATCACGCAATGCACAGCACAGCATCTACCGAGCAACGGGAGGCAGCAGTAGCAGATCTTGCCTTGGTGGTGGTGGCCTCCGGACTGCGGCGGGGCCCTCCGTAAGGCGGCGCCCTGGGCAAAAATCCTGCCTGCCCGTAGCAAGATCCGCTACTGGTTATATAGTTATGTAGGGATCATGGCATTGCACGTGGAGGTTTAAACTCCTAGTTAGTACATCTATGTTGTCAGCATTTATCTCACTTGCTACATTATTACCATCACATTACTACATTGTTATAACTGAGAGCACAGGATTAAACATTTCTAATTCTAAGGGGGAGATTCAAATGTTTGAAAAGTCAGTTGGGAGTCTGTTTTTTCCTATCTAATAGACAAGAAAAAACAGAAACCCAACCGACTTTTCAAACATTTCAATCTCCCCCTAACAGTTCAGACAGCGCACAGCGATGCCTATGAGCATTTCACTTCTATTAAGCTTCATCAGGGCGATTCAATTAGCTGTAAAGATATCCCTGCATCAAATTGCTGCAACAGGACCAGTACAATTAGCGGGAACTGAACTTCGCAGCTTCATGAGCTGCAAAGAAAAGTCAGTGAAAAAACAGCAAAAATCGTGGGTTCACAGATAGGGAAAACACATTGATTCTGCCGTTTACACTGAAACAGTGGGTTTCAATACAGTAATCCCCAATGTTAGGCGCTGGAAAAATTGAATAGCCTTTCAGTAGCCCCACATCGCAGGGACTTTGGGGGTAATTCCAAGTTGATCGCAGCAGGAAATTTTTTAGCAGTTGGGCAATACCATGTGCACTGCAGGGGAGGCAGATATAACATTTGCAGAGAGAGTTAGATTTGGGTGGGTTATTTTGTTTCTGTGCAGGGTAAATACTGGCTGCTTTATTTTTACACTGCAATTTAGATTGCAGATTGAACACACCCCACCCAAATCTAACTCTCTCTGCACATATTATATCTGCCTCCCCTGCAGTGCACATGGTTTTGCCCAACTGCTAAAAAATTTCCTGCTGCGATCAACTTGGAATTACCCCCTTTATCTGCCAATTAGCCGCAATTGAATATGCATGATAGAACATGTTATACCGTGGTTCCAAAACTTTCTTGAATTGCTGAGAATTAGAGTATCAGAACTTTTCAAGTCATCCCTAGTCCATAAGTTTCTTAATGATAAATTAGAAAAAATATATTAAATTGAGTAAATTGTGCTTACCTGTCATCCTTAGGTTCAGTTATGTGTTGGTGGACATACTGTAGCTGTGGTTCTATTTGTTCACATATTTTATGATTGGCAGCCACCAGCACTGGTTTTACCTGTAACTTTGATCTTAAATAATTTGTTTTGGTCCTGGACCCAAGGCACCCAGGCAAGTGTCATGTGCAGAGACTTACGGTGAGGTAAATGGCTCAGAAGGCACTGGCTAGTACCAGAGCCAGATTTACAAACAATATATGAGCCCAAGGGTACATGTGGGCATTATACACAGGTGCAGCAGTATATACGTGTGGGCATTATACACAGGTGCAGCAGTATATACATGTGGGCATTATACACATGTGCAGCAGTATACACATGTGGGCATTATACACAGGTGCAGCAGTATATACATGTGGGCATTATACACAGGTGCAGCAGTATATACATGTGGGCATTATACACAGGTGCTGCAGTATATACAGCTGTACATTTAGAGAGTTTTGACCAAAGATGTGCGGGAAAAGATAGGCACTGCCTCACCTGCCATATACTTTTTACTCCAGAGTTTTGACTATAAAAATTAATAGAATAATACCAAGAATATTTTAATAATATATTCTTGGTATTTTTCATATACTTTATATAGTCAAAACTCTGGCGTATACATTAGTATGACTCGAAAAGCTCTGCCTCACCCCACCGCCCGACATTGGTCTCACAGCACACCAGGGTGCCTAGGCACACAGTTTCAGTTTAGGTTCCGCTTTGTTATACCATTCAGAAAAACAGGCCTGGCACTGCCCGCTCAGCAAAGGGATGCAAGCAGGGAGGCGCCGGACTGGAGAGACGCTCTCCCTGCTTTGCATCCCTGCTGCTGCGCCTGCCTTCTCTGTTGCTGCCGCCATCTGCTATGCCTGTCACACTGACAGGCAGCAGCGCCGGCAACTTGTAGCCTCCTCCTTCCCCCTCCCCTGTTTTAGCGGCTGTATTCGGCTGAAAAAGGGGTGGAGATACATAGAGAAGAGGGGGTGGAGCTACATGGGAACTAAGGGGGCGGAGCAACACTGACCCAAGCTACAGTCAGATCCTATAAAAGAAATTGCACCCACTTCAATTTACGCTAATACGAGGCAGCAGAAAATAGGCAATCCCGTCGGGTATTATCCTTACCCAAAAGAAATACAAATATAGAAAAAAATGGGGTAGCCCTTTCTCTGCGCCTCCAAATGAGCCAATATCACAACATATATTAGAGGTTTGGACTTTCTCAATCTGCTTGGTTCTTCTCAAATATTTTGAAAGATAGTGTCCAGGCAGTAAGACATATGAAAACACAAAAAAAAAACACACAATCTAGTGCAGCATATTCACAAGCAATTTCACTTAAATGTTCTTGCCAACATATATTCCACTAATAAACAGAAAAGCAGTTTCACTTCAGTGCTTTTTTAGGCATATGAACCGCTTCCCACTAGAAGGAAAATCGGACAAAATGTGGGTATAAAGAGTAAATCCAAATATAAATATTCAAAAAATGCAAACTTACCCTTTTTCCTTAAAAACAATAATTTTAATAAAAAAAGTTCATAGTGATAAATATCCATGCAAGGATATATAGAATAATCCACAGGTGTTACATCCACATGAACACTTATGAGGGTGGCTTTCTACCAGATTTATAGAGTTTTCAGGTGCACATAAAAGGAACCGATTGATGTTCCGAAAATATCCACGGGGAAGGTATCAGCTCTAATAATGGGTACCCGGTCTTCTCCTCGTCTGGTCAGGTCGCCGTTTGTCCCTCTCATCAGCCAACGCGTTTCAATCAGTAACTCTGATCTTTGTCAAGGCATGTATACATGTGCCTCCTCTCCCAGATATTTATACCCCTCAGGTAGTCTCCCTTAATTACTGGGAGGAGCCACTCTTATTTACAAATTAATATACAACAATATAAAGAAAACCTCTATTAGAATCATTTCACAATAATAATCTACATAGTTCCATTTAGTAACTTCTAGTGTTAAAAGAAAATGATACACAAATCCATGGAAAATCCTTAAAAAACTAAAATAATCGGAGACAGGAAGTGTCTTATGTTTACGGTGCATCACCTAACTCCTTTCCTGATAGTTCTCTATTATTGGTTCCGTCTCTATGTACCCAATGATACTGGTGCATCTATACCCTCCGGAAGTCCTCCCGCGGCCATATTCACTGTGCCTGTTCTGGTCACGTGATCGGACCCATCGGGGAAATTACCTACTGGTTCCCAAATAAATATATATCTCAGTGATATGTTCCGATCTGAAAAGGCTTCCTCTCTACATACTGCTTTCCATTATCTATTACGTATAATCCCGCGGGGGTATCACGTGATCGGATCTAGTGACCGGAAGTAAGGTGGTCGCCATTTTTGTTATGGTTCCTCACCCACTTATCAAAAATAGAGACAACCAAATAAAAACAGACCAAAAACATAAACAGTACATTAATAATGTAAAATACCCACATTCACAGTGTCATACTATAACAAAAAAAGTCCTTTCTCCCATCAGGACCCAGAAATAGTCCTTTGTTGATGAATCTGAATGGCTGTATCAATCCATAATAGTTCTGTGAAGCTTGTCGAAAAGGGTCCTCTTCTTACAAACCGAGAATAATAAAGAAATTACATCCCAACAAAACACAAAAACAGTCACACATAATTATTCATATTAATATGCATAAATGTGATGCTTTCTGAATTTAAAAACCATTTGACTTCAAAGTCCTTATTGAGACCTCCAGGACTCAACGTTTTTAGAGAATATATAAATTGCATTTCAGTCCTTGCCAGTCTGCTAGCTACGTCATTGCATCTCCAATCTCCTTTCACCTGTTTTAGCGCCACAAATGTTGTTATGTCCCCACAATTTCTGTTGTGAACACTGTTGAAATGGGTGGAAAGTGCATGGTATCTAAACATTTTCTGATATTCCGTAGATGCTCTGCAATTCTTATTTTTAGATTTCTAGAGGTCCGCCCAATATAAAACATGCCGCAACTACAACCAAGGAAATACATTACATTCCTGGTGGTACAAGTGATGAACTCTCCTATTTTATGAATATGTCCATTTATTGTCACCTCTGAACATTTATTTTATCCTTTCACGATCTTGCATAGACTGCATGATCCGCATCTAAAGAAACCTTTAGACAAGGTTCTGACATTTACTTTTGGGGGGACATTGCACTCTTTGCCAGATTGTTTTTTATGTTTTTTGCCTTCCGGTATACAAATTGCGGTCTGTCAGGGATAATATCTTTCAATAGAGGATCACCTTTCAGTATTGACCAGTGAGTTCTAATTATATACCCTCTATTTGTTTGTGTTGTACATTATAGCCTGATATAAAAGCCAATGAGAAATCTCTTTTGTTATTATTTCCATTCCTCTTCCTATCCCTAGAATCCTTTGAAGTAAGGAGATCATCTCTATTTATTTTCCCGCAATTCTCTCTTGCTTTGTTAATACTCCGGTCTTCATAACCACTGTGTTTGAATTTATTTATCATTATTTCTGCTTGTTCATTGAACACCTTCTCACTGTATAGTTTCTTTTTAGTCTTTGCAACTACTATCTAACAATCTACTGCTTTAAAATGTGTCCTAGTTTTTATTAGTTCACCTATAAACAGTAAATAATTGGCACTTTAGGTGTGTCAAGCAACTGCGGTGCCCTTCTCTAATACAACATGCAAAACAAGGTTCCATGGAGGTAGCTTGTATAGCCCCCAAACAGCTGAAATAGGAACCAAGTGGCATTCATCATTTTGTGGTTGTTTTTTTTCATCAGAAAATATTACTACACATTAACAAATTGTTTAAATACACGTTATTGCTATTGAAAAAAAGTCTGGTTCCTATGTGTATGAAGGAAACTACTATTTGAATTGGAGGTACTGTTGTGTGGCACCGCCCCTTTCTTGTGAAACAACACACCTTTTTTGTGGTGCCTTTGGCGCGCCTTGTCCTTTTTTCAGTTATGGGAGGGCGCAAAATTTATAGTTTGCAGGGGGGCGCTGAACATCCTAGCACCAGCCCTGCAGACAAAGGTACAGTATCTTGTAACAGACATTGTAATTGATGCAATTTAACTTTGTTGTTGACATTTCTGCAATCCTCCAGTGTAGGAGCATCCAGATCTATCAGAGAAGAGTTCCAATCTAATAAAAACAAATCCTTTTTGTAGCAGTGGATTATTTCTGTGCATCAAAAATGTACTACTAATTTAAAGACAAAGTTACCCATGCCTGTTTAGGATTGTTCATAATAGACCTGAATGAGTTACCCTGTATATAATCCAAGGTTATATGATTTCAAAATATTGCCCTTTTGATTAAGGTATACTTATTTATCATACTGTAATTATTGTAACTGGGGTCATGAGCCCTTTATCTCTCTGCCACGGAATTAGAGCATTTATTTAACCTTCAGGTTGTTGCAGTGTACCCAATTGTCCATGCCTATTGGCAAGTGTCACAGATAACCAAGAGAAGACAATCATACAGTAATAAGGGGTCTATTTACTAAGCCTTGGATGGAGATAAAGTACCAACCAATCTGCTCCTGTCATTTTTCAAACACAGCCTGTGGCATAGCAGTTAGAAGCCGATTGGCTGGTACTTTATCTCCAGCGACTTTATCTCAATCCAAGGCTTAGTAAATAGACCCCTAAGTCCCTTTTTAAAACAAGCACTCGTGTAAAGCCATGACTGTCCAATATAACCTGTGCTAGATTGTGACAGAGTGGCTAGAGCAGGGGTGTCAAACTCGTGGCCCTTGTGTGGCATGCACATCCTTTTGCGGCCCACGGGCAGGGGTCCTTTTGCCCTCCGACAGCCTTGCATGCAGCGAGGGCAGGAGAGGGCAGGAGAGCGCAGCGCGCCTCTCCTGCTTCTCAGTCTGGTCTCCTTCAGAGGTGCAGGTATCTTAAATCAGGCGATGGTTTGTGAGCCAATCAGCGCTCGCGGACTGTAAGCTCTAATTGGCTCACAAACTGGCGCCTGATTTAAGATACCCACGTTGCCTCTGGAGACCGGACTGAGGAGATGGAGAGGCATTCACTGTGCACTCCTGCCCTCACACACATCCAGGCAACAGATCCCAGACAGCAGTGGCGGTGAGCACATTGGGGGGCATATGTTATCTGGCACTGTGGGAGCATATACACATCTGGCACTGTGTTGGCATATGTATATCTGGCCCAGTGTGGGCATATGCACATCTGGCACTGTGGAGGCATGTGTATATCTGGCACTGTGGAGGCATGTGTATATCTGGCACTGTGGGGGCATATGTATATCTGGCACTGTGGAGGCATATGAATATCTGGCACTGTGTGAGTATATGTATATCTGGCACTATGGGGGCATAGGTATATCTGGCACTTTTAGGGGCATGTGTGTATCTAGCACTATTGGGGCCATATCTGTATCTGGCACTGCACTACTGAGGGCATATTTGTATCTGGCCCCCATATGTGTATCACACACCCATTTTTTGGGCACTTCGGCGCACGCACACAGTACCAATAACAAATGTTTACTACTTGCACCACTGCATTAAAGTAAATGTTTTCTTCACGATACTTGACATCTCTTTGATTATACTTTAGTGCTGTTTTTTTTAAAAAAACCTTTGAGACATATAAGTCTCTTTCTTTTTTTTTTTGCAGCCCACACCAGACTTAGACCTTGATTATTCGGCCCAGTTGGGATTTTGAGTTTGACATGCCTGGGCTAGAGTATCAACTTTTCCAGGTTATCAGTGCAATGGGCTCCGCTGGCATCATTGAGCTCCACCATGAGCGACACAACAGTCTACTGTCCCAATGAGTCAGACAGATCTCTGTACACGGACACAAATGGGGAGCTTTTGCATAATGCACATGTGCAGAAAGCAGATTACAAATTTTTGCGCATCTCTAGCCTATTCTGAGCCAAGTTGATTTTAGGCAACTGAGTGGCAACAATTATATGTATTGGGAGTGTTGTGGGCATGTGTGGTGGTACAGATGCTGTGAAGTGGGTACAAGATAGAGATCTCCCTGATAGAGTGACCTTCTGGATTTTCATTTTGGTGGCAACTTCCAATTCAGGCCACATCCCAGCAGGGAGGCAGGGTTTCTTCCCTGGACACAGTAAATGCAGAATGGAATATTTAAGTGACCCCATGTGAGAACTGGAATAGAGTAGCTAGTAATAATTGAAATTATATTTACATGTACATTAAGTTCACAATAACCCTAACCTCCTCTGTTAGTGCCCGACCCTAATCCCCCTCCAGTAACCCCACCCTTCCCTAACCTCTCCCAGTGGTGCCTAACCCCAATCCCCCCTTTCTGCAGCCTAACCGTACCCCCCTCCACTGCCTTACCAAACCCCCCCCCCCTTCCCGGGCAACGCCTAAACCTAACTCCCTCACTTGGCCCTAATCCGGTCACGATACTTGCGCTCGGGATGTCCGCTGTTGGGATTCCGGCATCAGTCTCCTAATCCTGTCGGGATTCTGGAGTCGGCATTCTGTTCTGGCGGCTGTCAGGATTCCAGCATCAGCATTCCGACTGCTGGTATCCCTACAGCCGGCACCTTGACCGCATCTCTCACTTGTCAATAATATTCCCAGCATAACTGGTACGATATCGCTATTGACAGAGAGTTCTGTGGTGACAATATTGTGGCAGCACTTGTTAAAAATCGATACGCTCACCTTTGTGTCTTATAATTTCTCTATCGTCCTAGTGGATGCTGGGGTTCCTGAAAGGACCATGGGG
Organism: Pseudophryne corroboree; assembly: GCF_028390025.1. Lineage (NCBI taxonomy): Eukaryota > Metazoa > Chordata > Amphibia > Anura > Myobatrachidae > Pseudophryne > Pseudophryne corroboree. Next base: position 581,931,400 of record NC_086449.1, on the reverse strand, counting down.
AATAGCGGCTCCGCAGGAGACAGGGCACAAAAAGTAAAGCTTTAGGATCAGGTGGTGTGCACTGGCTCCTCCCCCTATGACCCTCCTCCAAGCCTCAGTTAGATTTTTGTGCCCGGCCGAGAAGGGTGCAATCTAGGTGGCTCTCCTAAAGAGCTGCTTAGAAAAGTTTAGCTTAGGTTTTTTATTTTACAGTGAGTCCTGCTGGCAACAGGATCACTGCAACGAGGGACTTAGGGGAGAAGAAGTGAACTCACCTGCGTGCAGGATGGATTGGCTTCTTTGGCTACTGGACATTAGCTCCAGAGGGACGATCACAGGTACAGCCTGGATGGTCACCGGAGCCTCGCCGCCGGCCCCCTTGCAGATGCTGAAACGAGAAGAGGTCCAGAATCGGCGGCAGAAGACTCCTCAGTCTTCTTAAGGTAGCGCACAGCACTGCAGCTGTGCGCCATTTCCTCTCAGCACACTTCACACGGCAGTCACTGAGGGTGCAGGGCGCTGGGAGGGGGGCGCCCTGGGAGGAAAATGAAAACCTTTTTTGGCTAAAAATACCTCACATATAGCCTCCGGGGGCTATATGGAGATATTTAACCCCTGCCAGAATCCATTAAAGAGCGGGAGACGAGCCCGCCGAAAAAGGGGCGGGGCCTATCTCCTCAGCACACAGCGCCATTTTCCCTCACAGAAAGACTGGAGGGAAGGCTCCCAGGCTCTCCCCTGCACTGCACTACAGAAACAGGGTTAAAACAGAGAGGGGGGGCACTAATTTGGCGTTAGAAATATATAAAAGATGCTATAAGGGAAAACACTTATATAAGGTTGTCCCTATATAATTATAGCGTTTTTGGTGTGTGCTGGCAAACTCTCCCTCTGTCTCTCCAAAGGGCTAGTGGGTCCTGTCCTCTATCAGAGCATTCCCTGTGTGTGTGCTGTGTGTCGGTACGTGTGTGTCGACATGTATGAGGACGATGTTGGTGAGGAGGCGGAGCAATTGCCTGTAATGGTGATGTCACTCTCTAGGGAGTCGACACCGGAATGGATGGCTTATTTAGGGAATTACGTGATAATGTCAACACGCTGCAAGGTCGGTTGACGACATGAGACGGCCGACAAACAATTAGTACCGGTCCAGACGTCTCAGAAACACCGTCAGGGGTTTTAAAACGCCCGTTTACTTTAGTCGGTCGACACAGACACAGACACGGACACTGAATCCAGTGTCGACGGTGAATAAACAAACGTATTCCTTATTAGGGCCACACGTTAAGGGCAATGAAGGAGGTGTTACATATTTCTGATACTACAAGTACCACAAAAGAGGGTATTATGTGGGATGTGAAAAAACTACCGTAGTTTTTCCTGAATCAGATAAATTAAATGAAGTGTGTGATGATGCGTGGGTTCCCCCCGATAGAAAATTATGGGCGGTATACCCTTTCCCGCCAGAAGTTAGGGCGCGTTGGGAAACACCCCTTAGGGTGGATAAGGCGCTCACACGCTTATCAAAACAAGTGGCGGTACCGTCTATAGATAGGGCCGTCCTCAAGGAGCCAGCTGACAGGAGGCTGGAAAATATCATAAAAAGTATATACACACATACTGGTGTTATACTGCGACCAGCGATCGCCTCAGCCTGGATGTGCAGAGCTGGGGTGGCTTGGTCGGATTCCCTGACTAAAAATATTGATACCCTTGACAGGGACAGTATTTTATTGACTATAGAGCATTTAAAGGATGCATTTTCTATATATGCGAGATGCACAGAGGGATATTTGCACTCTGGCATCAAGAGTAAGTGCGATGTCCATATCTGCCAGAAGATGTTTATGGACACGACAGTGGTCAGGTGATGCAGATTCCAAACGGCACAAAGGTGTATTGCCGTATAAAGGAAGAGGAGTTATTTGGGGTCGGTCCATCGGACCTGGTGGCCACGGCAACTGCTGGAAAATCCACCGTTTTTACCCTAAGTCACATCTCTGCAGAAAAAGACACCGTCTTTTCAGCCTCAGTCCTTTCGTCCCTATAAGAGTCATATCTGCCCAGGGATAGAGGAAAGGGAAGAAGACTGCAGCAGGCAGCCCATTCCCAGGAACAGAAGCGTTCCACCGCTTCTGCCAAGCTCTCAGCATGACGCTGGGACCGTACAGGACCCCTGGATCCTACATGTAGTATCCCAGGGGTACAGATTGGAATGTCGAGACGTTTCCCCTTCGCAGGCTCCTGAAGTCTGGTTTACCAAGGTCTCCCTCCGACAAGGAGGCAGTATGGGAAACAATTCACAAGCTGTATTCCCAGCAGGTGATAATCAAATTACCCCTCCTACAACAAGAAAAGGGGTATTATTCCACATTATATTGTGATACTGAAGCCAGAAGGCTAGGTGAGACCTATTCTAAATCTAAAAAAATTTGAACACTTACAAAGGTTCAAATCAAGATGGAGTCACTCAGAGCAGTGATAACGAACCAGGAAGAAGGGGACTATATAGTGTCCCGAGACATCAGGGATGCTTACCTCCATGTCCAAAATTTGCCCTTCTCACTAAGGGTACCTCAGGTTCGTGGTACAGAACTGTCACTATCAGTTTCAGACGCTGCCGTTTGGATTGTCCACGGCACCCCGGGTCTTTACCAAGGTAATGGCCGAAATGATGATTCTTCTTCGAAGAAAAGGCGTCTTAATTATCCCTTACTTGGACGATCTCCTGATAAGGGCAAAGTCCAGGGAACAGTTGGAGGTCGGAGTAGCACTATCTCGGATACTGCTACAACAGCACGGGTGGATTCTAAATATTCCAAAATCGCAGCTGATCCCGACGACAAGTCTGCTGTGCCTAGGGATGATTCTGGACACAGTCCAGAAAAAGGTGTTTCTCCCGGAAGAGAAAGCCAGGGAGTTATCCGAGCTAGTCAGGAACCTCCTAAAATCAGTGCATCATTGCACAAGGGTCCTGGTAAAGATGGTGACTTCCTACGAAGCAATTCCATTCGGCAGATTTCACGCAAGAATTTTTCAGTGGGATCTGCTGGACAAATGGTCCGGATCGCATCTTCAGATGCATCAGCGGATAACCCTATATCCAAGGACAAGGGTGTCTCTCCTGTGGTGGTTACAGAGTGCTCATCTTCTAGAGGGCCGCAGATTCGGCATTCAGGATTGGATGCTGGTGACCACGGAGGCCAGCCCGAGAGGCTGGGGAGCAGTCACACAAGGAAAAAATTTCCAGGGAGTGTGATCAAGTCTGGAGACTTTTCTCCACATAAATATACTGGAGCTAAGGGTAAATTTATAATACTCTAAGCTTAGCAAGACCTCTGCTTCAAGGTCAGCCGGTATTGATCCAGTGGGAAAAACATCACGGCAGTCGCCCACGTAAATAGACAGGGCGGCACAAGAAGCAGGAGGGCAATGGCAAAAACTGCAAGGACTTTTCGCTGGGCGGAAAATCATGTGATAGCACTGTCAGCAGTGTTTCATTCCGGGAATGGAAACTGGGAAGCAGACTTCCTCAGCAGGCACGACCTCCACCCGGCAGAATGGAAACTTCATCGGGAAGTTTTCCACATGATTGTAAACTGTTGGGAAATACCAAAGGTGGACATGATGGCGTCCCGTCTGAACAAAAAACGGGACAGGTATTGCGCCAGGTTAAGAGACCCTCAGGCAATAGCTGTGGACGTTCTGGTAACACCATGGATGTACCAGTCGGTGTATGTGTTCCATCCTCTGCTTCTCATACCTAAGGTACTGAGACTTATAAGACGTAGAGGAGTAAGAACTATACTCATGGCTCCGGATTGGCCAAGAAGGACTTGGTACCCGGAACTTCAAGACATGCTCACAGAGGACTTATGGCCTCTGCCGCTAAGAAGGGACTTGTTTCAGCAAGTACCATGTCTGTTCCAAGACTTACCGCAGCTGCGTTTGACGGCATGGCGGTGGAACGCCGGATCCTAAGGGAAAAAGGCATTCCGGAAGAGGTCATTCCTACCCTGGTCAAAGCCAGAAAGGAGGTGACCGCACAACATTATCACCACATGTGGCAAAAATATGTTGCGTGGTGTGAGGCCAGAAAGGCCCCACGAAGAAATTTCAACTCGGTCGATTCCTGCATTTCCTGCAAACAGGAGTGTCTATGGGCCTCAAATTGGGGTCCATTAAGGTTCAAATTTTGGCCCTGTCGATTTTCTTCCAGAAAGAAGTGGCTTCAGTTCCTGAAGTCCAGAAGTTTGTCAAGGGAGTATTGCATATACAACCCCCTTTTGTGCCTCCAGTGGCACTGTGGGATCTCAACGTAGTTCTGGGATTCCTCAAATCACATTGGTTTAAAACCAGTCAAATCTGTGGATTTGAAGCATCTCACATGAAAAGTGACCATGCTCTTGGCCCTGGCCTGGACCAGGCGAGTGTCAAATTGGTGGTTTTTTTCTCAAAAAGCCCATATCTGGTTGTCCATTTGGACAGGGCAGAGCTGCGGACTCGTCCCCAGTTCTCTCCCTAAGGTGGTGTCAGTGTTTCACCTGAACCAGCTTATTTTGGTGCCTTGCGCCTACTAGGGACTTGGAGGACTCCAGGTTGCTAGATGTTGTCAGGGCCCTGTAAATATAGGTTCCAGGACGGCTGGAGTCAGGAAAACTGACTTGCTGTTATCCTGTATGCACCCAACAAACTGGGTGCTCTTGCTTCTAAGCAGACTATTGCTAGTTGGATGTGTAATACAATTCAGCTTGCACATTCTGTGGCAGGCCTGCCACAGCCAAAATATGTAAATGCCCATTCCACAAGGAAGGTGGGCTTATCTTGGGCGGCTGCCCGAGGGGTCTCGGCTTTACAACTTTGCCGAGCGGCTATTTAGTCAGGGGCAAACACGTTGGTAAAATCCTACAAATTTGATACCCTGGCTAAGGAGGACCTGGAGTTCTCTCATTCGGTGCTGCAGAGTCATCCGCACTCTCCCGCCCGTTTGGGAGCTTTGGTATTATCCCCATGGTCCTTTCAGGAACCCCAGCATCCACTAGGACGATAGAGAAAATAAGAATTTACTTACCGATAATTCTATTTCTCGGAGTCCGTAGTGGATGCTGGGCGCCCATCCCTAGTGCGGATTATCTGCAATACTTGTACATAGTTACAAAAATCGGGTTATTATTGTTGTGAGCCATCTTTTCAGAGGCTCCGCTGTTATCATACTGTTAACTGGGTTCAGATCACAGGTTGTACAGTGTGATTGGTGTGGCTGGTATGAGTCTTACCCGGGATTCAAAATCCTTCCTTATTGTGTATGCTCGTCCGGGCACAGTATCCTAACTGAGGCTTGGAGGAGGGTCATAGGGGGAGGAGCCAGTGCACACAACCTGATCCTAAAGCTTTACTTTTTGTGCCCTGTCTCCTGCGGAGCCGCTATTCCCCATGGTCCTTTCAGGAACCCCAGCATCCACTACGGACTCCGAGAAATAGAATTATCGGTAAGTAAATTCTTATTTTTTCCTGATATCAGTGGGATTTCCTGACAGCATTGGTATGTTTTCTGTGGTGGCTGACTGGGAAGGGAGAGGTTGTCATTGTATGCTGTAAATAAAGTTGTTGTTTTTTTGTGATGCCGGCAGTATGAGGGTCTTTGTATCTGATGCGTAAATGCCACCAGGTCAGGCTTGTGTATGCTCTATTTGCCTGCAACTACTGGAAATCTTTGCTGCTATTGGGATGACTGGAAGAGGTGAATTTTCACTCTCTCTTTTATAAGCTGTTACATGTTGTAGAAAAATCAGAGGCAGTCTACAATAACTACAGTGCACCTCTTCAATGACTCCAAAACCACCAAATGACAACAGCCAGCATATACAGTATGTAGAACTTATTTCAACAAAGAACCGTTTCCGACCTCCACAGACATTCATAGTGCCCTCTGTTTTACTGGTGTTGAGTATGAAACGTATGGTCATAATTTAGACAGTGATGAAACATCGGCATGTCAGAATGTTTACTTTTCAGTCTGGTGACCTAGCGATGACATACTGTAACTTCAGTTGCGGCTGCAGATAGTGTCGGCCCTAGCCAGTTTGATGCCCTAGGCAAGATTCTGACTGGTGCCCCCGTCCCCCACCCCCACTCCTTCCATGGAGATAATGGGCAACTGAGAGAGGGAAGCAGGGAGATAGTGGGTGACTGGTGAAGCAGGCGTGACAGGGAGATGGTAACAGGGAGATAGTGGGTGACAGGGAAAGGGTTAGGACAGAGGCAATAGGGACCAGACAGAATAGACTGGAGAGGAGAAAGTGGTGACAGGAACATTACAGTGGGGACAGGACCAGGAAAGAGGTGACAGGCCAAGAAAGAGGAGACAGGTACAGGACAGTGATGGCATAACAAAAGGCAAGGCAGAACAGAGGTGACAGGAACAGTACAGAAGTGACAGGGCCAGGAAAGAGGTGACATGGGCAGGGCTAGAACAGAGGTGTCAGGACCAGGACAGATGGAGCAGGGATAGGACAGAACAGGGGGGACAGGAGAGAGATGTGACAGGAACAGAATAGAGGTGACAGGGAAAGGGTTAGGACAGAGGGAATAGGGACCAGACAGAATAGACTGGACAGGAGAAAGTGGTGACAGGGATATGACAGTGGGGACAGGGCAAGAAAGAGGAGACAGGTACAGGACAGTGATGGCATAACAAAAGGCAAGGCAGAACAGAGGTGACAGGAACAGTACAAAAGTGACAGGGCCAGGATAGAGGTGACATGGGCAGGGCTAGAACAGAGGTGTCTGGACCAGGATAGATGGAGCAGGGACAGGACAGAATGGGGGGGCAGGAGAGAGATGTGACAGGAACAGAACAGAGGTGACAGGGAAAGGACAGAGAGGATAGGGACAGGACAGAGGGGACAGGAGAGAGGCGTTATAGCACAGGGTCAGGAATTCCCACAGCCGCTTCCCCGCTGCACATGGGCGCCGGTGCCATGTTGTATTCGCCAGGAGGCTGCCTAATGGGCGGGCTGAAGGTGCTGACTGGCGGGATACAAGGATGGCTAGCAGCAGCAGCGCCACAGCTGCAGATATGATTACAGACAGGCAGCTCCAGGAACACATAGTAAGCGGCTCAAGGACACATCCCTCCCTTACCCCCCTCCTAAACTGCCGGGCTCAGAACCCGGTCGGCGCACTATGGAAATAAATTAAAAAAAACAGGTGCAGCAGGCCTGCTTTATGCTCAGATGCCCTATTTGTATAATATAAATATATATATATATATATATATATATATATATATATATATACACACATATGGGTGTGGTATTGAATGTCTGAAGGTCGACCACTCTTAGGTCGACAGTGTCTGGGTCAACCACTATTGGTCGACAGTAACTAGGTCGACCGGATCTAGGTTGACAGGTCAAAAGGTTGACTTTTTTTTAAATCTTTTTTGGTGTCGTTATTGCTGTACAGTGACCGGGAACCCCAATTAGTGCACCGTGTTTGCTCGCCATGCTTCGGGTAAGGTTACCGTTCCCTATCGTAGTCCACGTGGATAGTAAAGTATGAAAAAGTTCAAAACAAGAAATAAAATGTGAAAAACTCATGTCTACCTTTTGACCTATCGACCTAGAACATGTTGACCTAGAGACCCTGTCAACCTAGAAACCCTGTCGACCAATAGTGGTCATCCTAGACACTGTCATCCTAAGTCTTGTTGACCTAGAGACCGGATACCCATACACACACACAAACACATATGCAGCCTGCCAGAATTACACTGTGGGCATTGCCACTTTTGAATAAATTGATTAAAATGCCTTACGTTTTAAAACAAATGTGGTAATGGCCTGGTCCATCCCTACACTTTGAATTAAGAAGCTGCATTGCTGTGGGGGTTGAAGGGCTGTGGATAAGCCTCACTGGTGGCGCAGTGAACGGAGTCTGACTGACTCCGCAAAGGACCATGAGAGGAATAGCTGCTGCTGCCGGGCATGCAGAGCAGCCCTCCTCCTGGAGTGGTGGCCACATTTGTTGGGGGCAGCGATGTTAGAACACCCAGACTGCCCCTTAGAAGTGCCGGCGCCATCCACAATACGTAGGTACACTCTCTACACCAGCTCTGGCGCTACAGCAGACGGCTCTGTTCTAATATGCAAGAGCAGAGCTGGTGGCGGCGCCGATCAGCGGGTGCCTCATGGACCACCAATGGCATCTGAGCTCAGGCAGATGCTCTAGACAATTGCCTATTCTGCCTATGCCTGGGGCCGGCACTGGCTGCAGAGGTGGTGATGCAGTGCAGTTCAAAATTCAAATAGGGAAGCCACACCAACTGCCAGTGAGTTTCCCGGCCGTCGATGTTTGGCAGCGGTTGGGGTGACAGTTGGTGTGGCTATCCTATTTGAATTTTGTAATGTGCTGCACCCCCAACTCTGGAGCCGCCACTGCATACCTTTTCCTACAGCAGCATTTTCAGGATCCCGGTGGTGATGTGACCGTGACTTCTGGATCAAACTTCAAATCCTCTGATGTTACAATAAGTATTTGATCACTACCCCATACCCTAATCCCTACCCCTAATAAACCCCTCCCCCCCACCTCCCATTTCATCTGTCAACATTCTGAGAATGTCAACATTTTAGCAATGTCAACATCATAATTATTATGAAAGTAGACGATGTTGTCAACCTTTTGACTGCATCCGTTTTACTGAAATGTCCATACTTTAATATATATTTATGTGATGTAAAAGGGAATGCACTGTAGTGCTACATGTTCATGCAGCATTGTACTGTTTTTCTAACTACAGCACTGAGCATAACAGCAGAGCTATGTAAACATTCAGCTATTTCATGCCCATCTTTGTAAGCGTACATACATAGGGATGAGAGGTATCCCTTTATAGAAAAGTCTGTGCTCACACAGAAGTGAGATCTGCTGTTGGCAGCATGTATGTGTTGCTGATTAAAGTTAATGTTTTTCTGCCTAAATCAACTGCAAGAAAAGAAAAAGAATAAATATGTAAAAGTTTGTGCTTATGAAGACTCATGAAATGGACTTCTAGCATAATAGTAAATCAGGAGTGGTATAGCATTAAATTCACATTTTGATAGTATGAGTTACGGCATATAAGATGTCTTAGGGAAGTTGGCATATTTATCAAAGCATGGAGAGAAATAAAGTACTAACCAAGCTGCATTGCTGTGGGGGTTGAAGGGCTGTGGATAAGCCTCACTGGTGGCGCAGTGAACGGAGTCTGACTGACTCCGCATAGGACCATGGGAGGAATAGCTGCTGCTGCCGGGCATGCGGAGCAGCCCTCCTCCTGGAGTGGTGGCCATATTTGTTGGGGGCAGCGATGTTAGAACACCCAGACTGCCCCTTAGAAGTGCCGGCGCTGTCCACAATACGTAGGTACATTCTCTACACCAGCTCCGGCGCTACAGCAGGCGGCTCTGTTCTGATATGCAAGAGCAGAGCTGGCGGTGGCGCCGATCAGCGGGTGCCTCATGGACCACCAATGGCATCTGAGCTCAGGCAGATGCTCTAGACAATTGCCTATTCTGCCTATGCCTGGGGCCGGCTCTGGCTGCAGAGGTGGTGATGCAGTGCAGTTCAAAATTCAAATAGGGAAGCCACACCAACTGCCAGTGAGTTTCCCGGCCGTCGATGTTTGGCAGCGGTTGGGGTGACAGTTGGTGTGGCTATCCTATTTGAATTTTGTAATGTGCTGCACCCCCACCTCTGGAGCCGCCACTGCATACCTTTTCCTACAGCAGCATTTTCAGGATCCCGGTGGTGATGTGACCGTGACTTCTGGATCAAACTTCAAATCCTCTGATGTTACAATAAGTATTTGATCACTACCCCATACCCTAATCCCTACCCCTAATAAACCCCTCCCCCCCACCTCCCATTTCATCTGTCAACATTCTGAGAATGTCAACATTTTAGCAATGTCAACATCATAATTATTATGAAAGTAGACGCTGTTGTCAACCTTTTGACTGCATCCGTTTTACTGAAATGTCCATACTTTAATATATATTTATGTGATGTAAAAGGGAATGCACTGTAGTGCTACATGTTCATGCAGCATTGTACTGTTTTTCTAACTACAGCACTGAGCATAACAGCAGAGCTATGTAAACATTCAGCTATTCTTTGAAAGCTGACATACATAGGGATGAGAGGTATCCCTTTATAGAAAAGTCTGTGCTCACACAGAAGTGAGATCTGCTGTTGGCAGCATGTATGTGTTGCTGATTAAAATTAATGTTTTTCTGCCTAAATCAACTGCAAGATAAGAAAAAGAATAAATATGTAAAAGTTTGTGCTTATGAAGACTCATGAAATGGACTTCTAGCATAATAGTAAATCAGGAGTGGTATAGCATTAAATTCACATTTTGATAGTATGAGTTACGGCATATAAGATGTCTTAGGGAAGTTGGCATATTTATCAAAGGATGGAGAGAAATAAAGTACTAACTAATCAGCTTATAACCATCATTTTACAGCCTATGGGGGGATGTACTATACTAAGCTTTGGAGACTGATAAAGTGGAGAGAGATAAAGAGGTCTGTTCATGAGTGGAGAAGTGAGACAGTGGAGAAGTTGCTAATGGCAACCAATCAGCTTTTAAGTAACAGTTGTCAAGTGCTTTCTATAAATTTATACATAGCAGATGATTGGTTGCCATGGGCAACTTCTCCACTGGCTCACTTCTCTACTCTTTCACTGCTTCATGAATAGACCCCAAAGTACCAGCCAATCAGCTCCTAACAGGACATGTTACAGGCTATATTTGAACATTTAGGTGCTGATTGGTTGGTAGTTTATCTCTCTCCACTCTCTAAAGGTGCATACACACTGGACATTTTTGCCCAGTGTGTATGCACAGCGATTATGTGAAAATTGCTGGGCGGGAAATCGCTCAGCGCATACACACTGAGCGATTTTCATCCGGCCCAGCGATTTTTACGGGGGTTAACCATTTTCCACAGTAGGAGACTGTGGAAATTGGTTCACTCGGCCGGTAAAACAGGGCGATAGATGGAGGCAGCCATCGATGATGCGGGAGCGCGCATCAGCGCTCACCGCTCCTCACCCGGCCATACATCTCAAAGCTGCTCAAAACACCAAAAGTGAGCTACTTTGAGCTCAAAATCGCCTAGTGTGTATGGGCCTTTAGACTTATTACATATGCCCCTAGGTTTGGAAAATTACAGGAGCTGATTACTTAGGGGAACATTAACTAAGCAGTGATAAGAGCAGAGAAGTGAGCCAGTGGAGAAGTTGCCCATGGCAACCAATCAGCACTGAAGTAACATCTATAATTTGCATACTATAAAATTATACAGAGCTGCTGATTGGTTGATAGGACAACTTCTCCACTGGCTCACTTCTCCACTCTTATCACTGCTTAGTAAATGTCCCCCTAAGTGTCTTATCTCTACTTTATTTCTCCCCATGCTTTAATAAAAACTCTCCTTGATCTTTTGCAATGATGTGTATAATAATATCAGCAACAGTATGTTATGCACACCAGTGCCAGCAGGAATGTACTGGTGTCTGAACGGAGAGGGATGCAAAACAAATGAACTCACAGACAGACTGGGGAATATGACATTACATACACAGAAGGTGATAGGGTAACAAAATAAACACAAAGTGAACAGAGAAGCCCAAAGGCTAAGAAACTGGGTGTCTCCCTAGTATTAGAAATGCTCAGATGGAAAGAAGCGAGTTGTTGTGATTTAATACGTAGAGAACCCAAAATGCTGTTGCTAAGGGCAACAGCAAAACCCTAAAGGGTTACCAACGGGTGTGGCAGTAAACTCCTTGGTCAGAGATGGAATAATAGACACAAGGAGAGTCTCCACAATCCTAGTCCTCACTTGCAGTGCACTGGTTCAGTTTACTGCCACTAAACTGACACCTGAACACCTTGCACAGTGAGAAAGGATTTTGGCAGGCAAGTCTGAGAATACAGCCGCAAACTTGCTAGGTTCACAGAGTAGCAAAAGAACCCCAGCAGGTTAAACGACTGACTCCAGTCTTACTGCTAGGTCTGGATTGGCAGAGTGTAATACCAAATCCCAAGGCCTATTTGCAGTAAGCAACAAACAATTACAAAGTTTACACAGTACTAGCTAGCTTTCAGGAACTGACTAACCAACAAAGATTCAGCAGCATCTGCCTAACCTGAGAAGAGGGTTTATATAGCAGGTGCTGTCCACGCCCCACTCAGACCTCACAGACTGTGAGCACAAAAACCAGCACCGGATCCCCTGCCGTGCACAGAGCCTGTAACCATTGCACAGCAAAAGACCCGAACCGGAGTATCAGCTACGCTCAGGTTACTCCGCTAGCACTTGTCTCCCGGTTGCCATGATGACGTGGCAGCACAGAGCAGGAGACCCTAACACAGTAATGATTAGGAGAATATCTAATGCAATCTGCATTTTACTGCTAATTTGATGTGATAACGCCACAACTCTGAATGTGAAAACTATTATTTTTGCCTCAATTTACTATTGTCGGGGCACCGGGACCTTGGACTTTGCATGCTTCAGTAAGGGGCTATGGAAAATAAAAGCATTAGAGAGCCCATAGGCTAGCTGCCAGGGACAAATGGTTCCAGACCTTGGTGAATTTTACGTCTTAGCAGCACCAAGAAACCATAGAAATGGAGGGACCATAGATACATTTTAGTGATGCTTAAATGTTGTGGGTATCCCCCCCAAAAAATGCCTTTTTCCTGCAAATGACTTTCAAAAACGTCCCCTTTAGAGTTGAATTAAAATTTCTCTCTCACCTACAAATTCCTCAACTACTCCGCTTCTCTACATTTCAAGCCTTATTTCCACTCACACTCCCTCCAACCATGTGGCGGAACTATTGCTGATGCAGTCGCTATGTGGTACAGAGAGAGATGGGGCCAGCAATGGGCCTTTCCTGGTTTGAGGCCCCTGTGCCCACCTGATACCCCTAATCCAAGCTCCATGCTCTCTTCTGTTGATAGCAGAGCAAGAAGCCTGAGGAACTACAGAGGCATTGCTGGGCCCCTACTCAAATTTTGCTCTGGAAGCCAGCAATACACCATTCCTCCACTGCTCCCAGCCACTTTGCTCTGCCAACAACTACCTCCACTCCTCCTCCCTGATTATCTCCTCCCACTACTGGTATCGCTTGGCTTCCAAGTTTGGACCCAGCAAGAGTACTGCACATGCATCAGTAGGGACGGATGGAGAGTGATCTGGAGGGTCCTACTCTGAAAATATAGAGTAATTCATAAGCTACTATGCGCTAACGCCATCTAAAGATGGTTTTAGCTGCCAGACAAGCTTCACATTCTGGAACTTGGTAAATAAGACAGTTTTGTGGCCAGAGGCAGTTTACAGCAAAAAGGTGGCAGAGAGGTAAAAGCATATTGATGTCTGTGCTGTGTGGCTGTGTGTTCAGTGTTCCTACTACACCCAGACAGTTAAATCAAATGTGCACAGATAAAGCAGAAGGGAGGAGGGGAGTATTGGAGTTCTATAGGAAGTCTACTGACAATTTCAGGACAGCTTGATTCTGTTAATTAAAAAGGAGTGGAGAGAAGTGGAGACAGACAGAGACTTGATTGTATATCTTCTCTAGCAGCATGTGCCAAAGCCACTTTATTATTTTGTGTTGTGCACTAGTGTGCTGTTCTACACAATTACTATTTTATATGGACATAAACAGTGATTCCAGATAGTAAGAAAAGACACCTGAGAGATGGAAGAAAAGAAAATGGAAAGCAAGTAATGAGCGGTGTGTAGAAGAGATGAGAGAGATGAACACTCCAGGTACATGCTGTGCCCTCTCTATGTCTAGTTCAGCTGCTATTAGAAACAAACTATTTTAAGTTAGCAGGTGTTGAGCATCTTTTAGCAGTTCTAAAACACCAATTTACAGCTTAGTACTGCACATCACAGTCCCCAGGGAGCCCATAATATCTCCTCACCTGCTGGGGGTGCACAACTGGCAGAGAATTAATAAATGCCACAGGACAGTGGGTGGTGGTTGGAGGTCTGGTCCGGTGCCAGTGACCCTATTCTCTGTACAATACAGTCTAAAAGAGATTCAGACAGAATAAACATGATAGTTGTAGTCTTACATATTGTTCTGGATATCTTCTTTTATCCATTGAACTACTTGTACTCCTTCCAAAACACATGTGTAACCAAAATAACAGTTAAACAACTTACTTAACTAATAAATACACAGACAACTGTAATTGCCATTAAAATGTTCAGCAATTTATTCATTACATAAAATAAGGAAAAATGGTGGCAAAGATGCATCCGAGTGTGCACCCAGTTACAAAACCTCTGACATATATCCCTAGATTGAATTCAAAAACATGTAAATGAAGCAATAACTGCTCATAATCACATTAAGAGACCGACACAGAGGTTTGGCGTAATAAAGTAGGTAAAATGTATTCCTAAAAATCAGGAAGGTAATGTGAAAAATTGTGAGGAATTGAAAATAAACAACTTTCAAACACACTAGCACTAATTGGTGAACCAATTAGAAGACCCTTATGACCCTTAGAAGACCCTTATGGTGTACTTGTCCAGAAGGACAGTGTCGCTGTGCCCATCCAGGGCCATCAGTATCACCAAACTAATGGAGGGCACACACAAAACTTTGTAACCCATTAACTAAACATGAGCCTTCCCACACTGCCAAAGCAAAGCTAACTTAAAGTCACAGCTAATGCTGCAAAACCCTAACAAATCAAAAAGAAAGTCCTAACCAGACCCAAATGCCCTAAACAAATACTCTACGAAGAGGGACATGTCCATATCATTCAGATGAATCCCATCAGACAGATAGTGGCAGTTGTACTTGCACTTGATGATAAAATGATTGAATATTGTACCCCCAGCTTTGGGCACAGTCCTGGCCACAAAGGCATTGGTCTCCAATGATTGAATTTTGGTGGATGTTTGGTTGATTTATGATCAATTTTGTGTTTCAGGGACTAAATCACAAATTTACTAACATCATTTTTGACATTGTTTAAAAAAAATTGTAAAAAATCATCTGTTAGTTAATGTGAAATTTAAGACCCTGAAATTCAAATTGAACAAACATTGACCAAAAATTGACCCAGATTAATTTTAGTAAATATATCCCTAAATGCCACATTTATAACCCAGGTTATTTCTATCCAAATGCACAGCTAACACTTGAGGCACACCAAACTTCTAAATTGCATACATTAATTTCCCCAACAGGGAATCCCAACACATACCATGCACGCCTAGCCATGTAACACTGAACATGTCAGGGAATGCAGAGGGATCACTAGTTATGAGGGCCTGGGACACTAAAAATAAGTACGAATGTCCCATAACCCAAATATATTTGAAATCAAACTAAACTGTAATGAAAGAAGCATGCCCTAATACCACTGGACAGATCTCCCGCAGCCTAACTCTAACCCTCCCCAGTGATGCCTAAACACAACCCCCACCCACCCGCAGTCTAACCCTAACCCTCCCTTCCCCGCAGCCTAACCCTAACCCTTTCCTGGTGGTGCCTAACCCTAATCTCCTCCCTGCAGCCTAACCATGGGCGTAACTAGGGGGGAGGGGGGGCTAAGGGATCACGTGCCCCGGGCGCCGGAAGGAGGGGGGGGGGCGTGAACTCTGCCCGTCTCCTTCGGCCATCTGCTCCTCCGCCTGCCGATACATACTAAAATCCAGCATTGTCACGGAGGTGGTAGCTATTGCATCCAGCAGGGCATATTTCTTTTATCATCAGCTGCCTACTGGACTGCTCCAGGTTATCTACATTCACATACTGACACGCTGACTGCGGCCTGCTCACACAACACAATCCGTGTGGATATTAGTACCGCTGATTGTAAGTTCAGTGGAGCACTGTTACATGTGCTGACCATTGTCAGCGTGACAATATGCAATTGCAGGTAGCCGGATAGTGTAAAGTGTTGGTGCTGCCGACCATGAGTGCAGTGAAGCACTGTTGTGTGAGCGGGCCGCGGTCAGCATGTCAGTATGTGAATGCAGGTAACCTGGTGTAGTCCAGTAGGCAGCTGATGATAAAATAAATATGCCCTGCTGGATGCAATAGCTACCACCTCCGTGACAATGCTGGATTTTAGTATGTAACTGCGGGCGGAGGAGCAGATGGCCAGTAGGCAGCTGATGATAAAAGAAATATGCGCCGTGTCCATTACTGGCTGCCTCCATTGGAATCCAAGAACACATCTACACAAGATGCATTTACAGCACTACAGGCTTGAAGTGCACATTAGGAGGAGAGCCACAGCTGTGATAGGTAAAGTTGGAAACTGTCTAAAGAATATATGTGAAACATTTTGATAGTGACAGCAGTGACTCCCATCTTTCCCTCACCCCTCTCTCTCTCCCTATATCTCCCTCACCCCTCTCTCTCCCCCCATCTCTCCCCTCAACACCCTCTCCTATCTTCTCTCCAATCTTTATCTCTCTCTCACCCCTCTCTCTCCCTCTCCTCCATCTCTCTCCCTCACGTCTCTCTGTCTCTGTCTCTCTCCGCTCTCCCATCTCTTTCTCCCTCTCTTCCCTGTGGGGCTGCATAATGTTAATGAGGGGTACTACTGTGCCGTGTAATGAGAATAAGGTTGCACTACAGCATGGCGTAGTTTTAATGTTTTTTTTAACCTTTTTTCAATTAACGTTTAATTATTATTTCTTTAAAAAAATTTAAACATTTAAAAACTTTAATGGATTTTATTTTTCATTTATATATATATATATATATATATATATATATTATTATTTTTTTGGGGGGTGCCAAATTATTGCCTTGCCCCGGGTGCCGAGAATCCTAATTTTGGCCCTGGCCTAACCATCCCTTCCCCTCAGCCTAACCCTGACCCTCAACCACAGCCTATACCTAACTCCCCCTCCCGTGCCTGCAGTTTGCCACTCAAGACTCCCCGCAGAGGTCGATAGGGACTCTGGTATTTGGGATCCCTGCGCAGGCATTTCGCTCTATGTTGGGATGTCGGCATCGGCATTCTGAGCAGTGGGGGTAATTCTAAGTTGATCGCAGCAGGATTTTTTTTAGCAATTGGGCAAAACCATGTGCACTGCAGGGGAGGCAGATATAATATGTGCAGAGAGAGATAGATTTGGGTGCGGTGAGTTCAATCTGCAATCTAAATTGCAGTGTAAAAATAAAGCAGCCAGTATTTACCCTGAACAGAAACAAAATAACCCACCCAAATCTAACTCTCTCTGCAAATGTTATATCTGCCCCCCCCCCCCCCCTCCCCTGCAGTGCACATGGTTTTTCCCAACTGCTAAAAAATTTCCTGCTGCGATCAACTTGGAATTACCCCCAGTGTCGGGATTCCAGCATTGAGATTCCAGTGTCAGGATTCTGACTACCGGGGTCCGAAACGTCAGTATACTGAGCAGATCCTGACTGACATGATCAATGTTAAATTACAGTGATACTTATTTTATTTTTTTATTGCCACGATAAGTGCCAATAAGAACATAGAATTATCGGGGCCAATTCCTAATAAGTGATAAATACAATACAACATTAGTAACAAGACATTACTTGTCTACAGGGGCCTTTTTATTACACTTTGGAATGTGTATATATGTGGGCATATGAACCTGTCCCAGAGAAGTATTCCGACCCAGAATAAAAACTGTAATGTGCTCAGACTCCACTTGCCTAATACATTTGGACTCTGCTTCCCTAATGCACAAATAGAAAGCTAATGGGACTGCTGCTACGATCATTCAGAGATACAGAATCTTCTGCGGAACCTGCCTGTTAAATAGCCCCAACGTGGCAATCCTTTGCAAAACGTCCATTTTCAGAGGATTGACCACAATTTTTACTTTAATAAATAGTCCCTTTTGACAGAAACATTTATTTTATTCTCTTCAGCATGTGAATATATAATACGCCCAGTCCATATGGCCTTTTTATTATTTATAGTAGTCATCAGATTTAAAACTACATCTGAGAATAAAAGTTAACATATAGGAATTACAATCTTATATTCCATTTTAAGCTGGCCAGCATGTGAACTGCAGGCTACCGAGTAGTAATTGGGTGCCTGCGGGCATGGTAAATACTGCACAGCTAGGCATTTAGTATCATTACAAGTATTATGCATGCACAAAGGTGTTGCTATTGATATTCACTGTGCTACTGATACCAATGTCTCATTCATTAGTATTGTGAAGATTGTTACCATTACATTTACCATTAACTCCTTATGTTGCATCCTCTTGCAAATCTAATTTCTCCTAGTAGAATACATAACTGGTTTTATATCTGTCGTCCATGTTCCCCCATTTTCTCTAACGTCCTAGTGGATGCTGGGAACTCCGAAAGGACCATGGGGAATAGCGGCTCCGCAGGAGACTGGGCACAACTAAAAGAAAGCTTTTAGACAACCTGGTGTGCACTGGCTCCTCCCACTATGACCCTCCTCCAAGCCTCAGTTAGATTTCTGTGCCCGGCCGAGCTGGATGCACACTAGGGGCTCTCCTGAGCTCCTAGAAAGAAAGTTTATTTTAGGTTTTTTATTTTACAGTGAGACCTGCTGGCAACAGGCTCACTGCATCGAGGGACTAAGGGGAGAAGAAGCGAACCTACCTGCTTGCAGCTAGCTTGGGCTTCTTAGGCTACTGGACACCATTAACTCCAGAAGGATCGACCGCATGGAACTGGCCTTGGTGTTCGTTCCTGGAGCCGCGCCGCCGTCCCCCTTACAGAGCCAGAAGCAAGAAGAGGTCCGGAAAATCGGCGGCAGAAGACATCAGTCTTCACCAAGGTAGCGCACAGCACTGCAGCTGTGCACCATTGCTCCTCATGCACACTTCACACTCCGGTCACTGAGGGTGCAGGGCGCTGGGGGGGGGGGGGGCGCCCTGAGCAGCAATAAAAACACCTTGGCTGGCAAATATATCACAATATATAGCCCCAGAGGCTATATATGTGATAAATACCCCTGCCAGAATCCATAAAAAAGCGGGAGAAAAGTCCGCGAAAAAGGGGCGGAGCTATCTCCCTCAGCACACTGGCGCCATTTTCTCTTCACAGTGCAGCTGGAAGACAGCTCCCCAGGCTCTCCCCTGTAGTTTGCAGGCTCAAAGGGTTAAAAAGAGAGGGGGGGGGGCACTAAATTTAGGCGCAATATTGTATATACAAGCAGCTATTGGGAAAAATTCACTCAATATAGTGCTAATCCCTAAATTATATAGCGCTCTGGTGTGTGCTGGCATACTCTCTCTCTGTCTCCCCAAAGGGCTGTGTGGGGTCCTGTCCTCAGTCAGAGCATTCCCTGTGTGTGTCGGTACGGCTGTGTCGACACGTTTGATGAGGAGGCTTATGTGATGGCAGAGCAGATGCAGATAAATGTGATGTCGCCCCCTGTGGGGCCGACACCAGAGTGGATGGATAGGTGGAAGGTATAAACCGACAGTGTCAACTCCTTACATAAAAGGCTGGATGACGTAACAGCTATGGGACAGCCGGCTTCTCAGCCCGCGCCTGCCCAGGCGTCTCAAAGGCCATCAGGGGCTCAAAAACGCCCGCTCCCTCAGATGGCAGACACAGATGTCGACACAGAGTCTGACTCCAGTGTCGACAAGGTTAAGACATATACACAATCCACTAGGAACATCCGTTACATGATCCCGGCAATAAAAAATGTGTTACACATTTCTGACATTAACCCAAGTACCACTAAAAAAGGGTTTTATGTTTGGGGAGAAAAAGCAGGTAGTGTTTTGTTCCCCCATCAAATGAGTGAATGAAGTGTGAAAAAGCGTGGGTTCCCCCGATAAGAAACTGGTAATTTCTAAAAAGTTACTGATGGCGTACCCTTTCCCGCCAGAGGATAAGTTACGCTGGGAGATATCCCCTAGGGTGGATAAGGCGCTCACACGTTTGTCAAAAAAGGTGGCACTGCCGTCTTAGGATACGGCCACTTTGAAGGTACCTGCTGATAAAAAGCAGGAGGCTATCCTGAAGTCTGTATTTACACACTCAGGTACTAGACTGAGACCTGCAGATAGTGCTGCTGCAGCGTGGTCTGTAACCCTGTCAAACAGGGATACTATTTTGCGAACATAAGACGTCATCTTATATATGTAGGATGCACAGAGGGATATTTTGCCGGCTGGCATCCAGAATTAATGCAATGTCCATTCTGTCAGGAGGGTATTAGAGACCCGACACTGGACAGGTGATGCTGACTTTAAAAGGCACATAGAGCCTTTTAAAGTCAGATACGGGTGAGGAATTGTTTGGGGATGGTCTCTGGGACCTCGTATCCACAGCAACAGCTGAGAAGAAAAATTTTTTACCTCAGGTTTCCTCACAGCCTAAGAAAGCACTGTATTATCAGGTACAGTCCTTTCGGCTTCAGAAAAGCAAGCGGGTAAAAGGCGCTTCCTTTCTTCACAGAGACGAGGGAAGAGGAAAAAAGCTGCACCAGTCAGCCAGTTCCCAGAATCAAAATTCTTCCCCCACTTCCTCTGAGTCCACCGCATGACGCGGGGGCTCCACAGGCGTAGCCAGGTACGGTGGGGGGCCGCCTCAAAAATTTCAGCGATCAGTGGGCTCGCTCACAGGTGGATCCCTGGATCCTTCAAGTAGTATCTCAGGGGTACAAGCTGGAATTCGAGGCGTCTCCCCCCCGCCGTTTCCTCAAATCTGCCTTGCCGACAACTCCCTCAGACAGGGAGGCTGTGCTAGAGGCAATTCACAAGCTGTATTCCCAGCAGGTGATAGTCAAGGTGCCCCTACTTCAACAAGGACGGGGTTACTATTCCACATTGTTTGTGGTACCGAAACCGGACGGTTCGGTGAGACCCATTTTAAATTTGAAATCCTTGAACACATACATAAAAAAATAAATTCAAGATCAAGATGGAATCGCTCAGGGCGGTTATTGCAAGCCTGGAGGAGGGGGATTACATGGTATCCCTGGACATCAAGGATGCTTACCTACATGTCCCCATTTACCATCCTCACCAGGAGTACCTCAGATTTGTGGTACAGGATTGCCATTACCAATTCCAAACACTGCCGTTTGGACTGTCCACGGCACCGAGGGTCTTTTCCAAGGTAATGGCAGAAATGATGATACTCCTTCGAAAAAAGGGAGTTTTAATTATCCCGTACTTGGACGATCTCCTTATAAAGGCGAGGTCCAAGGAGCAGTTGGTGGTCGGAGTAGCACTATCTCGGGAAGTGCTACAACAGCACGGATGGATTCTATACATTCCAAAGTCACAGCTGGTTCCTACCACACGCCTACTGTTCCTGGGGATGGTTCTGGACACAGAACAGAAAAAAGTGTTTCTCCCGCAGGAGAAAGCCAAGGAGCTGTCATCTCTAGTCAGAGACCTCCTGAAACCAAAACAGGTATCGGTACATCACTGCACACGATTCCTGGGGAAAATGGTAGCTTCTTACGAAGCAAAATTCCATTCGGCAGGTTCCATGCAAGAACCTTTCAGTGGGACCTCTTGGACAAGTGGTCGGGATCGCATCTTCAGATGCATCGGCTGATAACCCTGTCTCCAAGGACCAGGGTATCTCTACTGTGGTGGCTGCAGAGTGCTCATCTTCAAGAGGGCCGCAGATTCGGCATACAGGACTGGGTCCTGGTAACCACGGATGCCAGCCTTCGAGGCTGGGGGGCAGTCACACAGGGAAAATTTTTTCCAAGGACTTTGGTCAAGTCAGGAGTCGTCCCTACACATAAATATTCTGGAACTGAGGGCCATTTACAATGCCCTAAGTCTGGCAAGGCCTCTGCTTCAAAACCAGCCGGTACTGATCAAATCAGACAACATCACGGCAGTCACCCATGTAAACCGACAGGGCGGCACAAGAAGCAGGATGGCGATGGCAGAAGCCACAAGGATTCTCCGATGGGCGGAAAATCACGTCTTAGCACTGTCAGCAGTGTTCATTCCGGTAATGGACAACTGGGAAGCAGACTTCCTCAGCAGACACGACCTACACCCGGGAGAGTGGGGACTTCATCCAGAAGTCTGCCAACTGTTGGTAAACCGTTGGGAAAGGCCACAGGTGGACATAATGGCGTCCCGCCTAAACAAAAAAACTAGATATTGCGCCAGGTCAAGGGACCCTCAGGCAATAGCTGTGGACGCTCTAGTGACACCGTGGGTGTACCAGTCGGTTTATGTATTCCCTCCTCTGCCTCTCATACCAAAGGTACTGAGAATAATAAGAAAACGAGGAGTAAGAACGATACTCGTGGTTCCGGATGGGCCAAGAAGAGCTTGGTACCCAGAACTTCAAGAAATGATATCAGAGGACCCATGGCCTCTACCGCTCAGACAGGATCTGCTACAGCAGGGGCCCTGTCTGTTCCAAGACTTACCGCGGCTGCGTTTGACGGCTTGGCGGTTGAATTCCGGATCCTAAAGGAAAAGGGCATTCCGGAGGAAGTCATTCCTACGCTGATAAAAGCCAGGAAAAAAGTAACCGCAAACCATTATCACCGTATTTGGCGAAAATATGTTGCGTGGTGTGAGGCCAGGAAGGCCCCAACAGAGGAATTTCAGCTGGGTCGTTTTCTGCACTTCCTACAGTCAGGAGTGACTATGGGCCTAAACTTGGGTTCCATTAAGGTCCAGATTTCGGCTCTGTCGATTTTCTTCCAGAAAGAACTGGCTTCACTGACTGGAAGTTCAGACATTTGTAAAGGGAGTGCTACATATTCAGCCCCCTTTTGTGCCTCCTGTGGCACCTTGGGATCTCAACATGGTGTTGAGTTTCCTAAAATCACATTGGTTTGAGCCACTTAAAACTGTGGATTTGAAATATCTCACGTGGAAAGTGGTCATGTTATTGGCCTTGGCTTCGGCCAGGCGTGTGTCAGAATGAGCGGCTTTGTCATGTAAAAGCCCTTATCTGATTTTCCATATGGATAGGGCAGAATTGAGGACTCGTCCCCAGTTTCTCCCTAAGGTGGTATCAGCTTTTCACTTGAACCAACCTATTGTAGTGCCTGCGGCTACTAGGGACTTGGAAGATTCCAAGTTACTGGACGTAGTCAGGGCCTTAAAAAATTATATTTCCAGGACGGCTGGAGTCAGGAAAACTGACTCGCTTTTTATCCTGTAGGCACCCAACAAAATAGGTGCTCCTGCTTCTAAGCAGACTATTGCTCGCTGAATTTGTAGCACAATTCAGCTGGAGCATTCTGCGGCTGGATTGCCGCATCCTAAATCAGTAAAAGCCCATTCCATGAGGAAAGTGGGCTCATCTTGGGCGGCTGCCCGAGGGGTCTCGGCTTTACAACTTTGCCGAGCTGCAACTTGGTCAGGGGCAAACACGTTTGCTAAATTCTACAAATTTGATACCCTGGCTGAGGAGGACCTTGAGTTCTCTCATTCGGTGCTGCAGAGTCATCCGCACTCTCCCACCCGTTTGGGAGCTTTGGTATAATCCCCATGGTCCTTTCGGAATTCCCAGCATCCACTAGGACGTTAGAGAAAATAAGATTTTACTCACCGGTAAATCTATTTCTCGTAGTCCGTAGTGGATGCTGGGCGCCCATCCCAAGTGCGGATTGTCTGCAATACTTGTATATAGTTATTGTTAACTAAAGGGTTATTGTTATGAGCCATCTGTTGAGAGGCTCAGTTGTTATCATACTGTTAACTGGATATGGTATCACGAGTTATACAGTGTGATTGGTGTGGCTGGTATGAGTCTTACCCGGGATTCAAAATCCTTCCTTATTGTGTCAGCTCTTCCGGGCACAGTATCCTAACTGAGGCTTGGAGGAGGGTCATAGTGGGAGGAGCCAGTGCACACCAGGTAGTCTAAAAGCTTTCTTTTAGTTGTGCCCAGTCTCCTGCGGAGCCGCTATTCCCCATGGTCCTTTCGGAGTTCCCAGCATCCACTACGGACTACGAGAAATAGATTTACCGGTGAGTAAAATCTTATTTTATAGCAGTAGGCCACACTCATCATGTTTAGCTGTAATTTTGGAGCACTTTCATTTTGGTGTAATGTTTTGCATATTAATATGTAATTGGTAATAGTATAACACCCAAAAACTGAAACATGGCCCTATTCGGTAAGGGGCACTACAGACCGAAAATCACCAACAAGTGATTTTCGCACTACTGCGCATGTGCTGCATTCACACAAAGCATGTGTAAACTAGCAACGTGCAATCGCACTTTGATTGACAGCAGCGGTCGTGGGGGAGGGGAAGGGGGGGACAGATCATTGCAGGGGAGTTGTCTGGCCATTGCAGACGTGGTTGGACCATTTTTGGCATCACATGCAGCCACTCCGATAAAGAAAATGACGGTGGTGTGGCTGCAGTGGGGCATCTGCTATTCCCTGGTTAGCGATGCGATTGCAATTAGATTGGGATTTTAATTGCAATGCTGGCCGGGACTTGGCATGCTGGGCGGCCCTCAACTTGCGATCACACTGAGCAGCAGATTCTGCTTTTTAACAGAATCTGCTACTCAACCTGAATAGGGTCCCATGTATATTACAATTCTATCTAAAAATGCTAGAAAAAAAAACAAAAACAGATTTATACCCCTTTCAGACATTATGTAGGTCAAAAACCCTGTTTTTCCCCGTGAATGTGCAAACCCAGGTTTTTATTATGTTCCAGGGTTCCACAATCCTGCTCGCTGCCAGGGATTTTCCCCGGTGCGACCCGGGTTGTCTCTTGTGTGAATGCATCCAACCTGGATTTAGACCCAGGTTAGAAGTAAAGTGTCTGATTGGCTGTTTGGCTAATGGCTATAATGTAACCCAGCTAAGTATAGACTATTACACAGCAGGCTAATGCTGTATACTTACAGGAAGTTCACACACAAGAAGGGTGGATCTGAAACTGAGGAATGATAATACTGGCGGATAGCTGAGTGTGGGAGGGGGGATGTGAGTGGGAGCACCTTAGTAAGAAAAAATAAGAGGGGCCTACACCATACACACTGCACTAATGTTTAATTACTTACCTTTCCAGAGTCCCACATTGGTGCTGCAGACACTGCAAAACTGCCCATCACACATGTGCATTAGTGATTAGTCGCCAACGTGGGCTCCATGTTTCCGGAGGCCAGCGCATGCACAGTAGAGAGGAGGGGGCCCACATGAAGTCTGTACATGGGCTGCCTCCTCTGTTAAACCTCCCCTGACCAGGGATTAAAGTGGTCCCGGAGAGGTGGTGGAACTCATTTATCCCGCCACCTATCTCACTTCCCTTCCCATTAATCGGAGCCAGAGCCAGTGCTAGTTTTTTCAGCACCCCCATGCAAACTATAAATTAGTGCCCTACTTCCCATACTTTATAAAAGGACATTGGTCTCACAAAGAAGCAGCGTGGTCACACAATAGTACACCCAATTCAAATTACACCACACAGTAGCACAATCTTATTCACATTACACAGTATGTAGTGTCCCTTATTCATATTACGCCATATAGTAATGCCCCTTATTCAGGTTATGTCACTCAGTAGTGCCCTTTATTCATGTTTTGCAACACAATGGAACTCTTTATACATGTTATGCCTAGAGATGAGCGCCT
Source organism: Pseudophryne corroboree (assembly GCF_028390025.1). Classification (NCBI taxonomy): domain Eukaryota; kingdom Metazoa; phylum Chordata; class Amphibia; order Anura; family Myobatrachidae; genus Pseudophryne; species Pseudophryne corroboree. The sequence goes on along the minus strand of NC_086449.1, from coordinate 581,905,801 downwards.
GAAATTTTTCGGGTTTTGTGTTTTGGTTTTGGGTTCGGTTCCGCGGCCGTGTTTTGGGTTCGAACGCGTTTTGGCAAAACCTCACCGAATTTTTTTTGTCGGATTCTGGTGTGTTTTGGATTCGGGTGTTTTTTTCAAAAAACACTAAAAAACAGCTTAAATCATAGAATTTGGGGGTCATTTTGATCCCAAAGTATTATTAACCTCAAAAACCATAATTTACACTAATTTTCAGTCTATTCTGAATACCTCACACCTCACAATATTATTTTTAGTCCTAAAATTTGCACCGAGGTCGCTGTGTGAGTAAGATAAGCGACCCTAGTGGCCGACACAAACACCGGGCCCATCTAGGAGTGGCACTGCAGTGTCACGCAGGATGTCCCTTCCAAAAAACCCTCCCCAAACAGCACATGACGCAAAGAAAAAAAGAGGCGCAATGAGGTAGCTGTGTGAGTAAGATTAGCAACCCTAGTGGCCGACACAAACACCGGGCCCATCTAGGAGTGGCACTGCAGTGTCACGCAGGATGGCCCTTCCAAAAAACCCTCCCCAAACAGCACATGACGCAAAGAAAAAAAGAGGCGCAATGAGGTAGCTGTGTGAGTAAGATTAGCGACCCTAGTGGCCGACACAAACACCGGGCCCATCTAGGAGTGGCACTGCAGTGTCACGCAGGATGTCCCTTCCAAAAAACCCTCCCCAAACAGCACATGACGCAAAGAAAAAAAGAGGCGCAATGAGGTAGCTGTGTGAGTAAGATTAGCGACCCTAGTGGCCGACACAAACACCGGGCCCATCTAGGAGTGGCACTGCAGTGTCACGCAGGATGTCCCTTCCAAAAAACCCTCCCCAAACAGCACATGACGCAAAGAAAAAAAGAGGCGCAATGAGATAGCTGACTGTGTGAGTAAGATTAGCGACCCTAGTGGCCGACACAAACACCGGGCCCATCTAGGAGTGGCACTGCAGTGTCACGCAGGATGTCCCTTCCAAAAAACCCTCCCCAATCAGCACATGATGCAAAGAAAAAGAAAAGAAAAAAGAGGTGCAAGATGGAATTGTCCTTGGGCCCTCCCACCCACCCTTATGTTGTATAAACAAAACAGGACATGCACACTTTAACCAACCCATCATTTCAGTGACAGGGTCTGCCACACGACTGTGACTGATATGACGGGTTGGTTTGGACCCCCCCCAAAAAAGAAGCAATTAATCTCTCCTTGCACAAACTGGCTCTACAGAGGCAAGATGTCCACCTCATCTTCACCCTCCGATATATCACCGTGTACATCCCCCTCCTCACAGATTATCAATTCGTCCCCACTGGAATCCACCATCTCAGCTCCCTGTGTACTTTGTGGAGGCAATTGCTGCTGGTCAATGTCTCCGCGGAGGAATTGATTATAATTCATTTTAATGAACATCATCTTCTCCACATTTTCTGGATGTAACCTCGTACGCCGATTGCTGACAAGGTGAGCGGCGGCACTAAACACTCTTTCGGAGTACACACTTGTGGGAGGGCAACTTAGGTATAATAAAGCCAGTTTGTGCAAGGGCCTCCAAATTGCCTCTTTTTCCTGCCAGTATAAGTACGGACTGTGTGACGTGCCTACTTGGATGCGGTCACTCATATAATCCTCCACCATTCTATCAATGTTGAGAGAATCATATGCAGTGACAGTAGACGACATGTCCGTAATCGTTGTCAGGTCCTTCAGTCCGGACCAGATATCAGCATCAGCAGTCGCTCCAGACTGCCCTGCATCACCGCCAGCGGGTGGGCTCGGAATTCTGAGCCTTTTCCTCGCACCCCCAGTTGCGGGAGAATGTGAAGGAGGAGATGTTGACAGGTCGCGTTCCGCTTGACTTGACAATTTTGTCACCAGCAGGTCTTTCAACCCCAGCAGACTTGTGTCTGCCGGAAAGAGAGATCCAAGGTAGGCTTTAAATCTAGGATCGAGCACGGTGGCCAAAATGTAGTGCTCTGATTTCAACAGATTGACCACCCGTGAATCCTTGTTAAGCGAATTAAGGGCTGCATCCACAAGTCCCACATGCCTAGCGGAATCGCTCCCTTTTAGCTCCTTCTTCAATGCCTCCAGCTTCTTCTGCAAAAGCCTGATGAGGGGAATGACCTGACTCAGGCTGGCAGTGTCTGAACTGACTTCACGTGTGGCAAGTTCAAAGGGCATCAGAACCTTGCACAACGTTGAAATCATTCTCCACTGCACTTGAGACAGGTGCATTCCACCTCCTATATCGTGCTCAATTGTATAGGCTTGAATGGCCTTTTGCTGCTCCTCCAACCTCTGAAGCATATAGAGGGTTGAATTCCACCTCGTTACCACTTCTTGCTTCAGATGATGGCAGGGCAGGTTCAGTAGTTTTTGGTGGTGCTCCAGTCTTCTGTACGTGGTGCCTGTACGCCGAAAGTGTCCCGCAATTTTTCTGGCCACCGACAGCATCTCTTGCACGCCCCTGTCGTTTTTTAAAAAATTCTGCACCACCAAATTCAAGGTATGTGCAAAACATGGGACGTGCTGGAATTTGCCCATATTTAATGCACACACAATATTGCTGGCGTTGTCCGATGCCACAAATCCACAGGAGAGTCCAATTGGGGTAAGCCATTCCGCGATGATCTTCCTCAGTTGCCGTAAGAGGTTTTCAGCTGTGTGCGTATTCTGGAAAGCGGTGATACAAAGCGTAGCCTGCCTAGGAAAGAGTTGGCGTTTGCGAGATGCTGCTACTGGTGCCGCCGCTGCTGTTCTTGCGGCGGGAGTCCATACATCTACCCAGTGGGCTGTCACAGTCATATAGTCCTGACCCTGCCCTGCTCCACTTGTCCACATGTCCGTGGTTAAGTGGACATTGGGTACAACTGCATTTTTTAGGACACTGGTGAGTCTTTTTCTGACGTCCGTGTACATTCTCGGTATCGCCTGCCTAGAGAAGTGGAACCTAGATGGTATTTGGTAACGGGGGCACACTGCCTCAATAAATTGTCTAGTTCCCTGTGAACTAACGGCGGATACCGGACGCACGTCTAACACCAACATAGTTGTCAAGGCCTCAGTTATCCGCTTTGCAGTAGGATGACTGCTGTGATATTTCATCTTCCTCGCAAAGGACTGTTGAACAGTCAATTGCTTACTGGAAGTAGTACAAGTGGGCTTACGACTTCCCCTCTGGGATGACCATCGACTCCCAGCGGCAACAACAGCAGCGCCAGCAGCAGTAGGCGTTACACGCAAGGATGCATCGGAGGAATCCCAGGCAGGAGAGGACTCGTCAGAATTGCCAGTGACATGGCCTGCAGGACTATTGGCATTCCTGGGGAAGGAGGAAATTGACACTGAGGGAGTTGGTGGGGTGGTTTGCGTGAGCTTGGTTACAAGAGGAAGGGATTTACTGGTCAGTGGACTGCTTCCGCTGTCACCCAAAGTTTTTGAACTTGTCACTGACTTATTATGAATGCGCTGCAGGTGACGTATAAGGGAGGATGTTCCGAGGTGGTTAACGTCCTTACCCCTACTTATTACAGCTTGACAAAGGGAACACACGGCTTGACACCTGTTGTCCGCATTTCTGGTGAAATACCTCCACACCGAAGAGCTGATTTTTTTGGTATTTTCACCTGGCATGTCAACGGCCATATTCCTCCCACGGACAACAGGTGTCTCCCCGGGTGCCTGACTTAAACAAACCACCTCACCATCAGAATCCTCCTGGTCAATTTCCTCCCCAGCGCCAGCAACACCCATATCCTCCTCATCCTGGTGTACTTCAACACTGACATCTTCAATCTGACTATCAGGAACTGGACTGCGGGTGCTCCTTCCAGCACTTGCAGGGGGCGTGCAAATGGTGGAAGGCGCATGCTCTTCACGTCCAGTGTTGGGAAGGTCAGGCATCGCAACCGACACAATTGGACTCTCCTTGTGGATTTGGGATTTCGAAGAATGCACAGTTCTTTGCTGTGCTGCTTTTGCCAGCTTGAGTCTTTTCATTTTTCTAGCGAGAGGCTGAGTGCTTCCATCCTCATGTGAAGCTGAACCACTAGCCATGAACATAGGCCAGGGCCTCAGCCGTTCCTTGCCACTCCGTGTGGTAAATGGCATATTGGCGAGTTTACGCTTCTCCTCCGACAATTTTATTTTAGGTTTTGGAGTCCTTTTTTTTCTGATATTTGGTGTTTTGGATTTGACATGCTCTGTACTATGACATTGGGCATCGGCCTTGGCAGACGACGTTGCTGGCATTTCATCGTCTCGGCCATGACTAGTGGCAGCAGCTTCAGCACGAGGTGGAAGTGGATCTTGATCTTTCCCTAATTTTGGAACCTCAACATTTTTGTTCTCCATATTTTAATAGGCACAACTAAAAGGCACCTCAGGTAAACAATGGAGATGGATACTAGTATACAATTATGGACTGCCTGCCGACTGCAGACACAGAGGTAGCCACAGCCGTGAACTACCGTACTGTACTGTGTCTGCAGCTAATATAGACTGGTTGATAAAGAGAAGATGTCTATGTAACTATGTATGTATAAAGAAGACTGAAAAAAATCCACGGTTAGGTGGTATACAATTATGGACTGACTGCCTGCCGAGTGCAGACACAGAGGTAGCCACAGCCGTGAACTACCGTACTGTACTGTGTCTGCAGCTAATATAGACTGGTTGATAAAGAGAAGATGTCTATGTAACTATGTATGTATAAAGAAGAATGAAAAAAAATCCACGGTTAGGTGGTATACAATTATGGACGGACTGCCTGCCGAGTGCAGACACAGAGGTAGCCACAGCCGTGAACTACCGTACTGTACTGTGTCTGCAGCTAATATAGACTGGTTGATAAAGAGAAGATGTCTATGTAACTATGTATGTATAAAGAAGAATGAAAAAAATCCACGGTTAGGTGGTATTACAATTATGGACGGACTGCCTGCCGAGTGCAGAGACACAGAGGTAGCCACAGCCGTGAACTACCGTACTGTGTCTGCTGCGACTGGATGATAAATGATATAAAAAATATATATATATCACTACTGCAGCCGGACAGGTATATATTATATATTATATAATGACGGACCTGCTGGACACTGTCTGTCAGCAGAATGAGTTTTATTTTTATAGAATAAAAAAAAAAAAACACACAAGTGAAGTCACACGACGAGTGTTTAACTTTTTCAGGCAATCACAATATAAGTATACTACTAACTATACTGGTGGTCAGTGTGGTCAGGTCACTGGTCAGTCACACTGGCAGTGGCACTCCTGCAGCAAAAGTGTGCACTGTTTAATTTTAATATAATATGTACTCCTGGCTCCTGCTATAACCTATAACTGGCACTGCAGTAGTGCTCCCCAGTCTCCCCCACAATTATAAGCTGTGTGAGCTGAGCAGTCAGACAGATATATAATATATATAGATGATGCAGCACACTGGCCTGAGCCTGAGCAGTGCACACAGATATGGTATGTGACTGACTGAGTCACTGTGTGTATCGCTTTTTTCAGGCAGAGAACGGATATATTAAATAAACTGCACTGTGTGTCTGGTGGTCACTCACTATATAATATATTATGTACTCCTGGCTCCTGCTATAACCTATAACTGGCACTGCAGTAGTGCTCCCCAGTCTCCCCCACAATTATAAGCTGTGTGAGCTGAGCAGTCAGACAGATATATATAATATTATATATAGATAATAGATGATGCAGCACACTGGCCTGAGCCTGAGCAGTGCACACAGATATGGTATGTGACTGACTGAGTCACTGTGTGTATCGCTTTTTTTCAGGCAGAGAACGGATATATTAAATAAACTGCACTGTGTGTCTGGTGGTCACTCACTATATAATATATTATGTACTCCTGGCTCCTGCTATAACCTATAACTGGCACTGCAGTAGTGCTCCCCAGTCTCCCCCACAATTATAAGCTGTGTGAGCTGAGCAGTCAGACAGATATATATAATATTATATATAGATAATAGATGATGCAGCACACTGGCCTGAGCCTGAGCAGTGCACACAGATATGGTATGTGACTGACTGAGTCACTGTGTGTATCGCTTTTTTCAGGCAGAGAACGGATATATTAAATAAACTGCACTGTGTGTCTGGTGGTCACTCACTATATAATATATTATGTACTCCTGGCTCCTGCTATAACCTATAACTGGCACTGCAGTAGCGCTCCCCAGTCTCCCCCACAATTATAAGCTGTGTGAGCTGAGCAGTCAGACAGATATATATAATATTATATATAGATAATAGATGATGCAGCACACTGGCCTGAGCCTGAGCAGTGCACACAGATATGGTATGTGACTGACTGAGTCACTGTGTGTATCGCTTTTTTCAGGCAGAGAACGGATATATTAAATAAACTGCACTGTGTGTCTGGTGGTCACTCACTATATAATATATTATGTACTCCTGGCTCCTGCTATAACCTATAACTGGCACTGCAGTAGTGCTCCCCAGTCTCCCCCACAATTATAAGCTGTGTGAGCTGAGCAGTCAGACAGATATATATAATATTATATATAGATAATAGATGATGCAGCACACTGGCCTGAGCCTGAGCAGTGCACACAGATATGGTATGTGTCTATGTGACTGACTGAGTCACTGTGTGTATCGCTTTTTTCAGGCAGAGAACGGATATATTAAATAAACTGCACTGTGTGTCTGGTGGTCACTCACTATATAATATATTATGTACTCCTGGCTCCTGCTATAACCTATAACTGGCACTGCAGTAGTGCTCCCCAGTCTCCCCCACAATTATAAGCTGTGTGAGCTGAGCAGTCAGACAGATATATATAATATTATATATAGATAATAGATGATGCAGCACACTGGCCTGAGCCTGAGCAGTGCACACAGATATGGTATGTGACTGACTGAGTCACTGTGTGTATCGCTTTTTTCAGGCAGAGAACGGATATATTAAATAAACTGCACTGTGTGTCTGGTGGTCACTCACTATATAATATATTATGTACTCCTGGCTCCTGCTATAACCTATAACTGGCACTGCAGTAGTGCTCCCCAGTCTCCCCCACAATTATAAGCTGTGTGAGCTGAGCAGTCAGACAGATATATATAATATTATATATAGATAATAGATGATGCAGCACACTGGCCTGAGCCTGAGCAGTGCACACAGATATGGTATGTGACTGACTGAGTCACTGTGTGTATCGCTTTTTTCAGGCAGAGAACGGATATATTAAATAAACTGCACTGTGTGTCTGGTGGTCACTCACTATATAATATATTATGTACTCCTGGCTCCTGCTATAACCTATAACTGGCACTGCAGTAGTGCTCCCCAGTCTCCCCCACAATTATAAGCTGTGTGAGCTGAGCAGTCAGACAGATATATATAATATTATATATAGATAATAGATGATGCAGCACACTGGCCTGAGCCTGAGCAGTGCACACAGATATGGTATGTGACTGACTGAGTCACTGTGTGTATCGCTTTTTTCAGGCAGAGAACGGATATATTAAATAAACTGCACTGTGTGTCTGGTGGTCACTCACTATATAATATATTATGTACTCCTGGCTCCTGCTATAACCTATAACTGGCACTGCAGTAGTGCTCCCCAGTCTCCCCCACAATTATAAGCTGTGTGAGCTGAGCAGTCAGACAGATATATATAATATTATATATAGATAATAGATGATGCAGCACACTTGCCTGAGCCTGAGCAGTGCACACAGATATGGTATGTGACTGACTGAGTCACTGTGTGTATCGCTTTTTTCAGGCAGAAAACGGATATATTAAATAAACTGCACTGTGTGTCTGGTGGTCACTCACTATATAATATATTATGTACTCCTGGCTCCTGCTATAACCTATAACTGGCACTGCAGTAGTGCTCCCCAGTCTCCCCCACAATTATAAGCTGTGTGAGCTGAGCAGTCAGACAGATATATATAATATTATATATAGATAATAGATGATGCAGCACACTGGCCTGAGCCTGAGCAGTGCACACAGATATGGTATGTGACTGAGTCACTGTGTGCTGTGTATCGCTTTTTTCAGGCAGAGAACGGATTATAAAGTAAACTGCACTGTCCTCACTAGTAAACTCTCTCCACTCAGTCTCTACACTTCTACAGTAACAGTACTCCTCCTAGTCAGCTCCAGTAAATCTCTCTCAGTCTCTTATAATCTAAATGGAGAGGACGCCAGCCACGTCCTCTCCCTATCAATCTCAATGCACGTGTGAAAATGGCGGCGACGCGCGGCTCCTTATATAGAATCCGAGTCTCGCGATAGAATCCGAGCCTCGCGAGAATCCGACAGCGTCATGATGACGTTCGGGCGCGCTCGGGTTAACCGAGCAAGGCGGGAAGATCCGAGTCGCTCGGACCCGTGAAAAAAAACATGAAGTTCTGGCGGGTTCGGATTCAGAGAAACCGAACCCGCTCATCTCTAGTTATGCCACAAAGTAGTGTCCAATACAATGCCCACAGTAGTGCCCCTTAACACAATTCCCACAGTAATAGCGCCCCTTACACATAGTACCCAGAGTTGTAGTGACAGGTGGGCGAGCGCAAATGAGCCCCTTGTGGTCTCGCTGCCTTGCCATGCTGCGGGCACTGTGGCACTCTATGCGGGCACGGTGGCGCGCTATGCGCGCCATGCTATCTATTCTCCCTCCAGGGGGGTTATGGACCCCTAAGAGGGAGAAAAGCTGTCAGTATGCCGCGGTCAGGATTCCGGCACCGGTATGCTGGTCGTCGGGAGCCCGGCCGCCGGCAAACTGAAGACCACCCCAGACTCACTATTAGCCATAATGTTTGCCTCTAAATTTAGCCAAGTCTAAATATAATTGGTATCTTTAGTGGACAGTAGAATAACTCACACAGGTAAAATGCAAACAAATAAACATATATAATAATCAAATCTTGTCTTTTATGGGTGGTGCTTCCCAAAATAGGGCATATTAACACCACTTGAAGAAAATGGAAACATATTCTATACCTGGGCAGTCTTGCAGCATTGTACAGTACATTCATTATAAATTTTATTAAACCACTGAGAAGCTGCGAATAGATGAAATAAAATTGCGGTGCTTACTGAAAAAAAAACTGAGCAATAATATGCTATTAATACATGAGAAGTAGTGCCTTCCTTCAGTATCTTCTACCTCCGTACATTATGGCCCAGATTTATCAAGCCTTGGAGAGTGTACAGTGATAATGTTCCTAACCATGTTACAGGCCACGTTTGAAAAAATGACAGTAAGAAGCTGATTGGTTGGTACGTTATCACCGTGCAATATATCACTCTCCAAGGCTTGATAAATCTGGGCCTATACCTGGTATGATACAATAAATATAACTACAAGAATGACCCAATATAGAATATTCTTCATTTATCTTCTCAGCTTGCACCGATCATAAAATTGCATCATACATGGAGAATGTCCTTCTCACTCTATCCAAACCTCTAACCTCATTATCCATTTTGTTTCAGGAAATCCAGCAATATGGCTCTTTATGTGCATATAAAAGTAGCAAAATACAGACAAAACAGGTTTACTGGAACTTCTGATCTAGTTCTTTTCAACATAACACCTTGATATTCATCTGAGCAAAAAAAAAAAAAAAAAAAACATCCTGCAGTTAGGCCCTGCATGTTACAACATCTGTCCTGTGAAGGAGTTCAGGTATACCTAATTATAAAAAAAAAGAAAAGAAAAAATAGGATTTTAATACCTACCGGTGAATCCTTTTCTCTTGGTCCGTAGAGGATGCTGGGGATGCTTCAAGAACCATGGGGTATAGACGGGATCCGCAGGAGACATGGGCACTTTAAGACTTTAAAAGGGGTGTGAACTGGCTCCTCCCTCTATGCCCCTCCTCCAGACTCCAGTTATAGGAACTGTGCCCAGGGAGACAGACATTTCAAGGAAAGGATTTATTGTTAAACCACGGTGAGCATCTTACCAGCTCACACCTCAAGCATGCCGCAGAACGTGGCATTCCACAGAATACCAGCCAACGGCATGAACAATTGCAGCACTTGGCTGACAAGAAGCGTAACACAACGTGTGTAACCACAAGTAATCCTCCACGGACTAAGAGAAAAGGATTTACTGGTAGGTATTAAAATCCTATTTTCCCATACATCCTAGAGGATGCTGGGGATGCTTCAAGAACCATGGGGTTTATACCAAAGCTCTAGAACGGGCGGGAGAGTGCGGATGACTCTGCAGCACCTATTGACCAAACAAGAGGTCCTCCTCAGCCAGGGTATCAAACTTGTAGAACTTCGCAAAGGTGTTTGAACCCGACCAAGTAGCAGCTCGGCAAAGCTGTAATGCCGAGACTCCCCGGGCAGCCGCCCAGGAAGAGCCCACCTTTCTGGTAGAATGGGCTTTCACTGATTTGGGTAACGGCAAACCTGCCATAGAATGAGCCTGTTGAATCGTATTACAGATCCAGCGCGCAATAGTCTGCTTGGAAGCAGGAGCCCCAATCTTGTTGGGAGCCCACAAGACAAACAGAGCCCCTGTTTTCCTAATCTGCGCCGTTCTGGTGACATAGATTTTCAAAGGTCTGACCACATCGAGAGACTTCGATTCCGCCAAGGCGTCAGTAGCCACTGGCACCACAATAGGCTGGTTTATGTGAAATTATGAAACCACTTTTGGCAGAAATTGCTGACGAGTTCTCAACTCCGCTCTATCAGCATGGAAGATTAAATAGGGGCTTTTGTGATACAAAGCCGCCAACTCGGATACCCGCCTTGCGGATGCCAAGGCCAACAACATGACTACTTTCCAAGTAAGAAATTTTAACTCAACCTTACATAAAGGTTCAAACCACTGAGATTGCAGGAACTGCAATACCACATTAAGATCCCACGGTGCCACAGGGGGCACAAATGGAGGTTGGATGTGCAGCACGCCTTTCATGAAGGTCTGAACTTCTGGAAGGGAAGCCAATTCTTTCTGAAAGAAGATTGATAAGGACGAAATTTGTACTTTAATGGAGCCTAACTTTAGGCCCGCATCCACACCTGCTTGCAAAAAAATGGAGCAAACGCCCCAGCTGAAAATCCTCCGTAGGAGCCTTCTTGGATTCACACGAAGACACATATTTCCTCCAAATACGGTGGTAATGCATCGCGGTTACTTTTTTTCCTCAGCTGAAGAAGTGTGGGAATGACTTCACTGGGAATACCCTTTCGGGCTAGGATTTGGCGTTCAACCGCCATGCCGTCAAATGCAGCTGCGGTAAGTCTTGATACATGCATGATCCTTGTTGTAACAGGTCCTCCCGTAGAGGAAGAGGCCAGGGATCTTCTATGAGCAACTCCTGAAGATCTGGATACCAGTCCCTCTTTGGCCAGTCTGGAACAATGAGTATCGCCTGAACCCTTGTTCTTCTTACAATCTTTATCACCTTTGGAATGAGTGGAAGTGGAGGGAACACATAGACTGATGGAAACACCCATGGTGTCACTAGGGCGTCCACCGCTATTGCTTGAGGGTCCCTCGACCTGGAACAATATCTCTGAAGTTTCTTGTTGAGGCAAGACGCCATCATGTCTATTTGAGGAATTCCCAACGACTTGTCACTTCTGCAAAGACCTCTTGATGAAGGCCCCACTCTCCTGGATGGAGATCGTGTCTGCTGAGGAAGTCTGCTTCCCAGTTGTCCACTCCTGGAATGAAGATTGCTGACAGAGCGCTTGTATGTCTCTCCGCCCAGCGAAGAACTTTTGTGGCCTCGGCTATCGCCGCTCTGCTCTTTGTTCCGCCCTGTCGGTTTATGTACACCACTGCTGTTATGTTGTCTGACTGAATCAAGCGGGCAGACCGCGAAGAAGATGTTCCGCTTGCAGAATGCCGTTGTAAATGGCCCTTAATTCCAGAATGTTTATGTGCAGACAAGCTTCCTGGCTTGACCATTTTCCCTGAAAATTTCTCCCCTGTGTGACTACTCCCCAGCCTCGGAGACTTGCATCTGTGGTCACCAGGATCCAATCCTGAATCTCGAACCTGCGTCCCTCCAGAAGGTGAGAACTGTGCAGCCACCACAGGAGGGAGATCCTGGTCCTGGAAGATAGGATTATTTTCCGGTGCATATCCAGGTGAGACCCGGACCACTTGACCAACAGGTCCCACTGAAACACTCTGGCATGGAACCTGCCAAACTGAATGGCCTCGTAGGCCGCCACCATCTTCCCCAGCAACCGAGTGCATTGAAGAATCGACACTCTTGCCGGTTTCAGAATCTGTTTTACCATGTTCTGTATTTCCAGAGCTTTTTCGTCTGGAAGAAAAACTCTCTGTAATTCTGTATCCAGAATCATACCCAGGAACGACAGCCGTGTTGTCAGAACCAACTGTGATTTTGGCAAGTTTAGGAGCCAACCATGTTGTTGCAGAATCGTCAGTGAGAGCGTAACGTCTTTCAGCAATTGCTCCTTGGATCTCGCCTTTATGAGGAGATCGTCCAAGTACGGGATAATTGTGATTCCCTGCTTGCGCAGGAGAACCATCATTTCCGCCATAACCTTGGTGAAAATCCTCGGAGCCGTGGACAGACCAAACGGCAACGTCTGAAATTAGTAATGACAATCCTGAACAGCAAACCTCAGGTAAGCCTGATGTGGAGGATATATGGGGACGTGTAAGTAGGCATCCTTTATGTCGACCGACACCATAAAATCCCCCTCCTCCAGACTGGAGATCACTGCTCAGAGAGATTCCAACTTAAATTTGAATTTGTTTAGAAAGAAATTGAGGGATTTTAGGTTCAGAATCGGTCTGACTGAGCCATCCGGCTTCGGGACCATGAACAGGCTCGAATAAAAGCCTTCCCCCTGCTGTGACGGGGGGTACTGTGACAATGACTTGATTTTGACACAGCTTTAGTATTGCAGAACATACTACCTCCCTTTCTGGAAGAGAAGCTGGCAAGGCCGATTTGAAAAATTGGTGAGGGGGCACGTCTTGAAACTCTAATTTGTACCCTTGAGTTACTATTTCTAATATCCAAGGATCCAGGGCCGAGCAAGCCCAGACCTACCTGAAGAGTTTGAGATGTGCCCCCACTGGTGCGGACTCCCGCAGAGGAGCCCCAGCGTCATGCGGTGGATTTGGTAGAAGCCGGAGAGGACTTCTGTTCTTGGGAACTTGCCACAGCCTGTGACCTTTTTCTCCTTCCGCTCGCAGCAAGGAAGGAGGACCCTCGTCCTTTTTTGTATTTATTGGGCCGAAAGGACTGCATCTGATAGTGGGGCGTTTTCTTTTGTTGTGCAAGGTAAAAATGATGACTTACCCGCGGTAGCCGTAGATACCAGGTCAGCGAGGCCGTCACCAAACAAGACACTACCGTTAAATGGTAGAGACTCCATAGTCTTCTTAGAGTCAGCATCAGCATTCCATTGATGAATCCACAATGCCCTCCTAGCCGAGACTGCCATGGCATTGGCCCTTGATCCCAAAAGTCCAATATCCCTTGCAGCTTCTTTTAAATATGCTGCAGAATCCCTGATATGACCCAGAGTCAAAAGCACGCTATCCCTGTCCAGGGTATCTATCTCAGATGACAAGTTATCTGCCCACTTTTCAATAGCGCTACTCACCCATGCCGAAGCAACGGCAGGCCTGAGTAGCAAACCTGTAGTGACATAAATGGATTTTAGTGTATTTTCCTGCTTATGATCCGCAGGATCCTTTAGGGCTGCTGTGTCAGGAGACGGAAGCGCTACCTTTTTTGACAGACGTGATAGAGCTTTGTCCACCGTGGGGGTTGACTCCCACTTTTCCCTGTCCCCAGAGGGGAACGTATATGCCACCGGAATTCTTTTGGGAACCTGTACCTTCTTGTCAGGATTTTCCCAAGCCTTTTCAAAAAAAGCGTTCAGTTCATGAGAGGGAGGAAACGTTACCTCAGGTTTCTTTCCTTTAAACATACAGATCCTTGTATCAGGAACAGCAGGGTCCTCCGTGACATGTAACACGTCTTTTATCGCCACAATCATGTACTGAATGCTCTTAGCCAGTTTAGGATTCAATCTGGCATCACTATAGTCGACACTGGAATCAGAGTCCGTGTCGGTATCTGTATCTGCTATCTGGGTAAATGCACGTTTCTGTGACCCCGAAGGGGTCTGAGCTTGTGACAATGCATCCTCCATGGATTTACTCCATGTCTGGTTCTTAGACTCAGATTTATCTAATCTCTTAGTCAACCGAGCCACATTTGCATTCAAAACACTCAACATATTTACCCAATCAGCCGTCGGCGGTGCCGACATGGTCACTTTTCTGTCCCCACTCCAGCCTCCTCCTGGGAAGAGCACTCGGCCTCAGACATGTTGACACATGCGTACCGACACCCAGAACCACACTGGGGCTATAGGAGACAGACCCACAGCAAAGCCTGTTAGAGAAACACAGAGAGAGTTCTGCCAGCTTACAACCCAGCGCCCAGACCCATTAGCGCTTTTAAATTCAATAAAATAGCACCAAATCACTTGTCCCCCTCCCATCACCGCTTTGCACCCTATTACTTGTACAGTAGTGTGGGAGGCCAGGCTCAGCGTCTCTGCAGCTTCTGTGAAGAGAAAATGGCACTGGTCAGAGGTGTGAGGGCTAAGCCACGCCCCCTTAATGGCGCGCTTCAGTCCCGCTTATTTTTATATATTTATACTGGCGGGGGTCTGTATTTAGTGCCCAGGCACTGTATACTCTTGTGCCAGTCGCTATTGAGGTTTTATGCTGCCCAGGGCGCCCCCCCTGCGCCCTGCACCCTGCAGTGCCGTTTTGTATGTGGGAGCATGGCGCGCAGCGCGCCCGCTGCGCGGTACCTCAAAAGCCACCACTGAAATCTTCTGCCGTCACTGAAGTCGTCTGATCTTCTTCTACTCACCCGGCTTCTGACTTCTGGCTCTGTAAGGGGGTTGACGGTGGGCTCCGGGAATGAGCATCTAGGCGTACCTAGTGATCAGACCCTCTGGAGCTAATGGTGTCCAGTAGCCTAAGAAGCAGAGCCCTTGAACTCAGAGAAGTAGATCTGCTTCTCTCCCCTCAGTCCCACGATGCAGGGAACCTGTTGCCAGCAGGTCTCCCTGAAAATAATAAACCTAACATAGTATTTTTTCTGAGAAACTCTGGAGAGCTCCTCAGTGTGCATCCAGTCTCACTGGGCACATAATCTAACTGGAGTCTGGAGGAGGGACATAGAGGGAGGAGCCAGTTCACAGTCACTAGGTCAAAAGACACAGACAGTGTCTGCCTAGTGATTGCCTAGTGACTATTATGCTTCAATCTGCGTGTCAGGGGTAGGAGCTCTTAAGTTTTATTTCTGCAACACAGTAGGAGACTAGAGTGGAGTAACCAGTACCAGCGTAGGCTAGCGCTGACTAATGAACGCTGCACAGACCTCTTTCTACTGATTCTCATTCAGCACTTGCTCCCCGGACAGCTCCTCTGAATCAGGATACTCCTCCTGTTGGTCTCCTTCAGTCCGCGCAGATTGCCGAATGCCTGAAGAACGGAGACAGCAGCAGACCAAGATTCACCGACCCATCAGCACCTCCTCAGCCATCTCTGCTCTCCCGTTTGCTGCCATCTCCGCTCTCCCGTTTGCTGCCAATTCCATTCTTATGTCATCCTGAGGGGCTGCACTGACAGGCCGGTACACTGCAGTCTTCAAACCGCCGCACGGGCCGCAGATATAAATAGCCCTCTGGTTAGTCCGCGGCTACTGCTATTTATATTATTTCGGCTCTTTCAGCTCACCCTACCCGTCTAAGACTCGAGCAGGTTGTAGTACCTACTAGCACAGTCTTGCCGCTGCTAATTGCACCCTCACAGCTGCAGCAGGCCGCAGAGAAGAGATTCAAATGCTCCTCACAGACAAGGAAGGTCCGATCAACTGTCCTCCACCTCACATAGGGGTCTATTCATGCAGCAGTGAAAAGCCCTGTTTTGCATTAAACAGGGCTTTTCTCTGCTTACTGCAATTCACAGAGCCGGTTACCGTGGAGAAGTCTCTGACTTCTCCAGCGGTACCCCCGCTCTGTGCCTGAATCGCATCACCATACCTTTGTATGGTGAGTGCAATTCATGAAGGTGCGGAAAGCTCTGCTTTCCGCTTCTCCATGGAGTTCAGGTTCGCCATCTGAGGACGGCGTAACCTGAACTGTAGTGCGGAGACGTCAGGGAAGCTCAATGCTTCCCTGATCGCTGCTCGGCACCTCGTGCTGGCTCCGCCCCCCGACCTCCCAGCAACCACTGCGGCCTGCCGGGAGGTCATCAAGCTGCGCATGCGCAAAGGGACCCGCCGCTGGACTCCGCGCATCGCAGGGAGGGACCGCTGGAGAAGACCTCACCGCAGGAGCCCCAGACACCGCAGCGCATCGTCGGAAGGGTGAGTATACATGAATTGCTACTTATCACAGCTATACATCGCATCGAAGAGATGCGATGTATAGTGATAAGTAGCAATTATGTTTTCGTTTTCTACATGAATAGACCCCATAATCACTTTAACTGTAGACAATGAATTGATACCCCGTTACTTTGCTTTTATATAAAGATCTACTGTGCAGCCTTCTTTCACAAGTTTAATAAGAACGTCATATCTTTGTGCTATTAGAGCATATTCTGCTTAACTGTATTCTCCTCACTTTACTGAGTTTGTCACATGCAAGCCATTCCGTAGTAACATACACACGTGACTGCCCCTAACAAGACCAGTACAGTTCTCTCCTGCCACTGTGAATATTATGATTATCTGACTTTGGCTAGAAGTTATTCCATGAATATCAAGTTTGAGCAGAGAAGATGAGTAATAGATACAGCAAGGTACTCAGACCTTTTGCGCCTTAAAGAGAAAAATGCTGATTAATAGCTTTTCAACTAAGTTCACAGTAACTGATCTGAACAACCCAAGACAATTACGTTTCAAATAAAGATGGTGATAATAAGAGAAGGTACTGTACTTGACGTTACACATATTGGTAGAGCAAACATGTCTACTACAGATGAATGGATAAAGAACATGAAAAGGCCCAAAGTACCATCTCCCTAAGCTGAAGCTGCAACATGTGGCGGGTGCTACTGAAAGTACATAAGCGAACAAATCTAATCAATAAGCGGCAATGAATGCTGTAGATACTGTAGGTGCCCATTTATCAAAAGGTCACCTATAAGCAACCGCATCAGTAATGCTGTCCTAGAGCGCTTATAGCTTACTGTTTTGCCCATGCATAAAAAAAAGATAACTATACAATATATATATATATATATATACTGCTCAAAAAAAAAGGGAACACTAAAATAACACATCCTAGATCTGAATGAATGAAATATTCTTATTAAATACTTTGTTCTTTACATAGTTGAATGTGCTGACAACAAAATAACACAAAAAATATCAATGGAAATCAAATTTATTAACCCATGGAGGTCTCGATGTGGAGTCACCCTCAAAATTAAAGTGGAAAAACACACTACAGGCTGATCCAACTTTGATGTAATGTCCTTAAAACAAGTCAAAATGAGGCTCAGTAGTGTGTGTGGCCTCCACGTGCCTGTATGACCTCCCTACAACCCACACAAGTAGCTCAGGTAGTGCATCCAGGATGGCACATCAATGCGAGCTGTGGCAAGAAGGTTTGCTGTGTCTGTCAGCGTAGTGTCCAGAGCATGGAGGCGCTACCAGGAGACAGGCCAGTACATCAGGAGACGTGGAGGAGGCCGTAGGAGGGCAACAACCCAGCAGCAGGACCGCTACCTCCGCCTTTGTGCAAGGAGGAACAGGAGGAGCCCTGCAAAATGACCTCCAGCAAGCCACAAATCTGCATATGCCTACTCAAACGATCAGAAACAGACTCCATAAGGGTGGTATGAGGGCCCGACGCCCACAGGTGGGGGTTGTGCTTACAGCCCAATACCGTGCAGGACGTCTGGCATTTGCCAAAGAACACCAAGATTGGCAAAGTCGCCACTGACGCCCTGTGCTCTTTACAGATGAAAGCAGGTTCTCACTGAGCACATGTGACAGACGTGACAGAGTCTGGAGACGCCAAGGAGAACGTTCTGCTGCCTGCAACATCCTCCAGCATGACCGGTTTGGCAGTGGGTCGGTAATGGTGTGGGGTGGCATTTCTTTGGGGGGCCGCACAGCCCTCCATGTGCTCGCCAGAGGTAGCCTGACTGCCATTAGGTACCGAGATGAGATCCTCAGACCCTTTGTGAGACCATATGCTGGTGCGGTTAGCCCTGGGTTCCTCCTAATGCAAGACAATGCTAGACCTCATGTGGCTGGAATGTGTCAGCAGTTCCTGCAAGACAAAGGCATTGATGCTATGGACTGGCCCGCCTGTTCCCCAGACCTGAATCCAATTGAGTACATCTGGGACATCATGTCTCGCTCCATCCACCAACGCCACGTTGCACCACAGACTGTCCAGGAGTTGGCGGATGCTTTAGTCCAGGTCTGGGAGGAGATCCCTCAGGAGACCATCCGCCACCTCATCAGGAGCATGCCCAGGCGTTGTAGGGAGGTCCTACAGGCACGAGGAGGCCACAGACACTACTGAGCCTCATTTTGACTTGTTTTAAGGACATTACATCAAAGTTGGATCAGCCTGTAGTGTGTTTTTCCACTTTAATTTTGAGGGTGACTCCAAATCCAGACCTCCATGGGTTAATACATTTGATTTCCATTGATAATTTTTGTGTGATTTTGTTGTCAGCACATTCAACTATGTAAAGAACAAAGTATTCAATAAGAATATTTCATTCATTCAGATCTAGGATGTGTTATTTTAGTGTTCCCTTTTTTTTTTTTTTGAGCAGTGTATATATAGTGCGTGTGTGTGTGTGTATATATATATATATATATATATATATATAATTTTTTATTTGGAATGTTTGGCTCTGTTCTGTTACTATCATCCGGAAATGTGTGATGACAGGGTAGCCTTTAAATGTATTAATTAAAGCAGTTATTTACAGGCAGCAGTCAGCTAGAGTAAGCTGCTGGCCATCAGATCTGTACACCAGGGTCCAGTACGTCTGTGTCCGATGACATAGACCCTGGACCCATCACACCCTCAAGACGGCAACATGTCCCAGTTTTGAAGAAAGGTGCTTGGTGCTGCCCCCGCCCTGCACTCCAAAAACCTCAGCATGTCAATCATGCTGCGGCTGACGGGTCTGGGAGCGATATGGCTAGACCCATCCTGCACATTACTCCTGTGCAGACCATACACCATTGGATTTGTACGTAAACCATCAGGCTTGCATACAAATCTGAATTAGTAACTCAGTCCTTGCACATTCATATGCAAGGATATACACCAGGGAAATACTTTATAGCAGCATTTGCATAAAATCACAGATGGGCGACCACCAAAAGACACAGCCGCAGTTGTGTCTGTGTCCACCTCTGAACTGTGTGTTGCAGTTTAATATGGGCCTTATTCAGAGGTGGACATTAATGCATCCATGGCTGCAAATGCTAGTTTCATCCTTCCCCTTGTGTACTAGTGTGCGCCATACTGTGCAAGCCCCGAGATACCCACTTGCAATGCCCATGGACAAAGCAGCTCTGCTGGTAGTTCTGATTACTCCATCATCACAGCACAACACTACATGCACCATCAACACTAACACCAGCCTATGGAAGGTGCAGTGTCTCCTTCAGAAATTCCTGTAAACATTGTCTCTGTGGCTGCGGATCTGCTTTTGGTAACGCAACCTTAATCACTGACACACTTATGACACTGCCATAACATGCCTATGAGATGGCCTTTTTTGCATTCATTTAATGCCAACTCCCAGTCACTGCATAGGAATGCCCATGGTTTTGCGCAGCTAGTTCTAATGCCAAAGACATGGGGGGTAATTCTGAGTTGATCGCAGCCTCAAGTTTGTTAGCAACTGGGCAAAACCATGTGAACTGCAGGGGGGGGGGGGGGGGGCAGATATAACATTTGCAGAGAGAGATAGATTTGGGTGGGTTATTTTGTTTCTGTGCAGGGTAAATACTGGCTGCTTTATTTTTACACGGCAATTTAGATTTCAGTTTGAATACACCCCCCCAAATCTAACTCTCTCTGCACATGTTATATCTGTCCCCCCTGCAGTGCACATGGTTTTGCCCAACTGCTAACAAATTTGCTGCTGCGATCAACTCAGAATTAGGCCCAATGTGCACAAAAGCGGTCTCATGTGTACAGAGGAACACATGCACTCTAGGGGTTCTCAGAACCTTTCACGCATGCCCAATAGGAAATAATTTGCTCAACTGCGAAAAACCTCAGTATTGCGTTCACCGCTGATTGAGGCTCTATGTCACAAAATGGCAGTTTGTGTATTACTAGACAAGAAGTAACTTCAGCAGAAGGAAGCTACAGCTTGCACTGGAACATAGGTACTTATCTGAGGCACTAAGGTTTTCAGTCACACTGTGGTCTCTTTTAGTTTATCTTACTGGATCTGATGGCAGCTTAGTACTAGAATCTTGACAGGCTCTGTAGTCAGAGCCGGATTAAGGGGGGGGTCCCGGGGATACGTACCCCCGGGCCCCCCTTTCCAAAAGGGCCCCCTGCCACACCACAGATCGGATCTCTCTTCCGATCCAATCTGTGGTGCTGTACACACGCGCACGCAGGGGGGGTTTCCGAGTACCTAGAAACCCCCCCCTGGACGCCGATCCATCGGCGCTGCTTACCGATTTTTTTCGCGTGTGTGTGTGTGTACACAGTAAGGAGGAGCTCAGGTATGCTGCACCCACGCGGCTGCAGCAGCAGCTCTCTCCTTACACTACCAGTGAATGAAGTTGGCTGCTGGGTTCCTGTAGGGGGAGCACAGCGACAGCGCGCAGCTCCTCCCAGGCAGGATGTGGGTTATTTGAGAGAGACAGAGAGCCTGGCGAGGGCACTGGGCAGGCCAGTCAAGGTGCTTGTCACATATCTCGGGGGTGAGTCGGTGGTCTGTAATAAAATATGCTGGCTGGGTAAGTGAAATACTGTTCCTATTACTGCAGCAGTGTGAGTGACATGTGGATGGCTGTGCTTCATTTTAATGGTGTGTGTATACTGTTTGTTTGTTTGTGTATGTATGCTGTTTGCATGTATGTATGCATGTATATTATGTATGTATGCATTTATACTGTGTATGTATGTATATATGCTGTGTGCATGTATACTGTGTGTGGCTGTATGTATGTATATATGTATGCTGCGTGCATGTATACTGTACACTGTGTTTATGTATGCTGTGTGCATGTATACTGTGTATGTATGTGTGCTGTAGACTGTATGTGTGTATGCATCTATGCTGTGTGCATGTATAGTGTGTGTATGCTGATTTTGTAAGTATGCTACAGTACGTGTATGTATGGCGGTCCGGCACTCCTGACATACAAAATGATACTGAGGTGCCCTCTATAATTAATTGTAATACCAGTAAAAAAGGCAGGAGCACTCAGAGATTTTGTCAAAAAATTGTAATGATGCAAAGTCACAGCATATCAACGTTTCGGGGCCCGTACATACATACATGTGCGGAAACCCCCCCCATGGAAATCCTGCGTTTGCCACTGCTGTAGAGATGTGCCCTGTGTTCCAGGGCACATCAGAGCGGCAGGGTGCAGGGGATCTGCGTCCCCTGCAGAGTACAGCGGTGGCCGGCGCTGGGGCAGTGTGTCTGTCCCCAGCGCCTGTCAGTAAGCGGCGGGTGTCCGGTGCAGGGACCAGGTGTTTCCCTGCACCAGACTGGAAGTGGCGACGGGCAGCGGTGCTTCAAACTTGGCGCCGCTTTGGCAGCCAATCTGAAGCGCTGGCGGCGGGAGTTCAAATACGCCGCCGTCCGCGAGCCAGTCACGGCTCGCGGGGCGCCGGCCAATCAGAAGATGGCGCGGCGAGCCAATCGGTGCTCGCCGCGTCATAGGCCCCGCCCCCAGCATCTGAAGTCAGACGCCGGGTGGGAGCCGAAGAAGACGACCGCGTGGAAGAGCGCAGAAGACACCGGGTGGGCGCTGAAGAGCAGTGAAGAGCCGGACGGAGGGAGAAGAGCTCCGGTGGCTGCGGAAGAGGCCGGAAGACACCGTGCTCCTGATAGAAGATGACCCGGACCAGGTGAGGCTGATCTCACCCCCCCCCCCCACCATCCTTTCCTCCCTAGACCTTCAGGGATCGGGCACTAGGCCCGTAGGTACAGTCAGGCCCTCCCGGACTGTGGGTATGTAGTCGGCCCGTGGCCATTTATAGTCGGGCACTCCCGGCCCAAGGGCGCATGGTGGGAATTAGGCCCCGTTAATAGGTGTGATCCGCACCCCTCTCTTCAATAGGGGCCCCACTGTCTAAAGTACCCCGGGCCCCCCATGGTCTTAATCCGGCTCTGTCTGTAGTAGCTGGTTCTGAGAAGAATATTTGCTGGTCTTTGTAGAACTGTAGCTAGACTTGAAGAGCAGTTGCTGTTTACAAACTTGTCTGTGAACAGAACTAAGGGGGGTCATTCCGAGTTGATCGCTAGCTGCATTTGTTCACAACGCAGCAATCAGACTAAAAAATGGCAGTTGTGCGCATGCACATGCGGCGCAATGCGCACGCACGACGTACGGGCACAACGAACGATGCAGTTTTGCACAGGGTCTAACGATGCATTTCAGTCGCACTGCTAGCCGCAGAGTGATTGACATGAAGTGGGCGTTTCTGGGTGGCAACTGACCATTTTCAAGGAGTGTGCGGAAAAACGCAGGCATGCCAGGAAAAACGCAGGCGTGGCTGGGCAAACGCTGGGCGGGTTTGTGACGTCAAATCCGGAAATGAATAGTAAAGTGCTTGCAATTGCTGAGTAGGTTTTGAGCTACTCAGAAACTACACAAAATTTTTTTGCAGGCGCTCTGCGATACAACCGTTTGCACTTCTGCTAAGCTAAAATACATTCCCTTTTGACCCTGATGACCTTTTGTACTGTCGACCTTTTTCATGTCAACCTTTGACGATGTCGACCTCTTGACCCTGTCGACCTAATGTCTGTCTAACATATGGTGTCTTTCTATTGACTGTCTAACTAGACACTATCTATTATCCAGATACCCTGTGCAGCACGGTATCACTCTTCTAGCTGCAGTTACTGTATGTAGGTAGTGCACTTCGACCATTGTAATAAATCTTCACAGTACACAAAAGTCGCACATGTAATAAACACAGTCAATCACACTCATTTAAGACATATGAATCTAAACAGAAAAGTATTTTAGGAGAAGAGTGGAAAAGGGGGTGGTAATAAAGTGGTAGTAGAGTGGAATTTAAATTGATGTTTTTACTATTTCCACCTTGTTTACAGCTATTCCCAAAATAATTTTTTGAGTCTACTTCCAAAGACTGTCTTACACCTTGAATTGTACTTGATGGACAAGTACTGTAGATGCACTTGTGCACCAACAGAAGTATTATTGGTCTGCTGGTTTTATGGTTTGCAAGAATTGTTACTTGTCGCTCTCACTTTGTTACATGCATGGAACTCTAAAGCTAAATTTCATACTGTTCAATAAGCATGTACGTGATGAAGAAATTAGCAAGTATTGATTGCATTGTTGCAGACATGTCTTGTCATTTTGTACCTACAATATGAGTTTGTTGTCAAATTGTCTTTTGCAGTTAGTATATTCTAAATAGTATTTCCTATATACTTAAAACATATCTCCAATTTATGTTTTATCATTTTTTTTGTTTTTTGGGGGTGTTTTTTGTCACCGACGGCTGTTTGTATATATTTATTGCAAAGCACATCTTGTTTGTTTTTTTGTTCCAGAGGGAAATAAGTGGCACACAAATCAGCAGCACTGATTTCATACCTGAACTCAACTAACAATCCAAGAGCTGACCTATGGAAGGAATTATAATTTAGAGGGATTTATGCTATTTCCATTCAGTTAGACCTCGGAGTCTTGGCAGTACACCTGCATCACAGCATCCATACCTCCCTCCCCCACAACTCACACAAGGCAGGATAATACTGCCTGTACTTGTCAAAACTGTGGTTGGCTTTCAGTGAATGCCTTGTGAACACACACAAGCAAAATCATGAGGAAAAAATAATTTCTTGCAATTTAAAAAAAGAAAAACACTTATGGGCTGATGCACAGTGGATACAGCGCAACTAGAAAGCGTAAATTGCAAGATTTTGTTCTGCACTTGATGACAGAGACTGCACGTACTGTATATACACACATGCTGACATGCACACATCTGACACTTGGGGCTCTGTACAACTGGACTGGCAGAACTGGGGAGGCGATCAGAATTTTCATGTAAGCTGCTAAATACAGTACAGGTGTTCACACAGATTCAGCTGATGTACACCAACAGCTATCCATATGTACCAGTGCTGGATTAGGCCATTGGAGGGCCCAGGGTACTTAAGACGGGGGCCCTGAGGTCTAAAATGAACAGTGTAACATATATAAATTCAGTATATATATATATATATATATATATATATATTTATATATATATATATATGATACACGCTGTACCATTTGAACTAGGGGAGAATCGTCTTTCAACGTTTCGGTTTATTTCAACCTTCATCAGGAATTCCTGACGAAGGTTGAAATATACCGAAATGTTGAAAGAAGACAGACAGGCTATATTTCATATAATACATATAGGGGTATATTCAATTGAAGTCAGATCCATTCCGACATTCATTTGTCGAAATGGATCCGACGTTGGTTATTCAATGCAATCTCAATTCGACTTAAAAAAAGTCGAATTGAGATGTGGGAGATGAGACGGGGGAGATCCGCGGTCAGACGGGGGAGAGCAGCGGCTACAGCAGCGTAGCCGGAGGATATGTCACAGCCGCTGCTCACTGCAGCGTCCACCTGGCTCCAGAAAGCAAGACCTCGCATGCTGGAACCAGGTGGACGCTGCTGAGAACAGCGGCTGTGACATATCCTCCGGCTACGCTGCTGTAGCGCTGTAGCACGGCTCTCCCCGTGCCCTGCAGTGACCCCCCCAGCCTTTTAAAAAGCTAAGTCCAAATCCCTTACCTTTTTATTGAGATTTTATATGCTTTTAAACCAAATATTCTGTATTTTATTCCATTATTATATTAAACGGCTTGTTTGTTAATTTTATATCTTTTGGCTCATAAATCGTATTTTATAGTGCATGTATTTTAAACAACACCAGTCGCCGGTACCCATATTCCCCCATTCTATATCCTATTGGCAGTATTGTGCCTGTACTGCACCTTTAAGGGTTGGCTGACACCTTTAAATAGGTACGTGTGTTTTTAATCAACAATTGGTTTTTTAATTAACATTTGGTTTTTTAATCAACATCATATCCTTTACTGAATTTTTATCCCACAAGTGGCGCAGTATCATTTTCTGTTACATATATATATATATATATATATATTTATATATATATATATATGATACACGCTGTACCATTTGAACTAGGGGAGTATCGGGTAGTTTGGATAAATTATACTATATACAAAGCAGATGCTTGTCACTCCCACACAATAAATTCCACCTCACTGTGTGCCCTCCACAGCAGAAGCAATATAGCATAGAGTATTGGCGGCACTCACAGACTTGTAAGAATAAGCTCAGGTTGACACATCTCTCTTCTTTCAACGTTTCGGTTTATTTCAACCTTCATCAGGAATTCCTGACGAAGGTTGAAATATACCGAAATGTTGTAAGAAGACAGACAGGCTATATTTCATATAATACATATAGGGGTATATTCAATTGAAGTCAGATCCATTCCGACATTCATTTGTCGAAATGGATCCGACGTTGGTTATTCAATGCAATCTCAATTCGACTTAAAAAAAGTCGAATTGAGATGTGGGAGATGAGACGGGGGAGAGCCGCGGTCAGACGGGGGAGAGCAGCGGCTACAGCAGCGTAGCCAGAGGATATGTCACAGCCGCTGCTCACTGCAGCGTCCACCTGGCTCCAGAAAGCAAGACCTCGCATGCTGGAACCAGGTGGACGCTGCTGAGAACAGCGGCTGTGACATATCCTCCGGCTACGCTGCTGTAGCACGGCTCTCCCCGTCTCTGTTCCCGCATCACAGCCGCCACTCATGGCAGCGGCCTCCCGGCTCGAGCAAGCGAGGTCTCGCTTGCTGGAGCAGGGTGGATGCTGCAGTGAGCGGTGGCTGTGATACATCCTCCGGCACTGATCTCCCCCGTCTGTCCGCAGCTCTCCCCGTCTCTGCTCCCGCATCTCAATTCGTCTTTTTTCAAAGTCGAATTGAGATGGTCGGCTTTGGCCCCTTTTTGACACAAGCATGCGGATCGGCAGCTATTCCACCGATCCACATGCTTTTCAACACACTTCTAGTTTCCTATACATTGTAAGCTTGTGAGCAGGGCTGTCTTACAATTTTGTGTCTGTTATTATCCAGTTTCTTTTCAGGGAATGCAGTCAGGATGCCACTGTTAGCATCCTTACCGTCCAGATACCAAATGCCATGATTTCATACTCAACACCTTTTTAGTACTATTTTGTTGACAACAGTAAAGTGCTGGCACTATATATGTAATTGGCATATGGTCATATTCCCAGCAGTCAGGATCTCAATAGACAGGAGACTGACAGCAGGATCACAACAGACTTAACCCTGATATATCCTGGAGTTAAGTACCAGGGCTGGAGGTTAGGGTTAGGCACTAGTGGGAGGGTTAGGCTGCGAGAGGGGAGGGTTAGGCTGTGGGAGGGGGAGGTTGGGGTTAGACTGTGGGAGGGGAGGGTTAGGGTTTGGCTGCGGGAGAGGTGGTTTATTATTAGGCTGCAGGAGGGGGAGGTTAGGGTTAGGCAGCGAGAGGGGAGGGTTAGGCTGTGGGAGGGGGAGGTTGGGGTTAGGCTGTGGGAGGGGAGGGTTAGGGTTAGGCTGCGGGAGAGGTGGTTTATTATTAGGGGTAGGAGTAGTGATAAAATACTTACAAGATGTGTCAGGTTTGCTGTAGTCTGAAAAAGAAGACAATACAAACTACACACAGAGTGGCACTTCTCGGTGGTGGCGTAAGGACGCAATTGACGTATATAGATGCACCATGCTTCTTAATCGTACATCATGCATAGAGTCGCAAGGCGTGCGTGTTGCAGCATGGTGGGTGTATATACGGTAAAAGGCGCAATCACTGAGAAACTCCATAATGACGCACACAGACACATATTCATACAACACATAAATTACACATAGACAAAACATGTCCAGCTCCAGACTTGTATTATATTGTACTTATATAATAGTGTAAAACCAGATATATATGTATTATTGGTATGGAATAAGTTAAATATATCATGCTTAGTGTCAAAATGGTCAGGATAATGTGTGGATTAATTTAATAGCTATGGGTAAATTGTAGCACATTGCAATGATTAAATATGAACAAAGGTATGAAATATAAAGACATTCTTATGAGAACAAAGGACTTCCTGAGAAAGCATGTGGGCAGAATCCCAGTGGTTAATCCCTGTACCTGCATCTTTAAACTGGACATTGCTTACATATGAACTGACCAATAACACACAAGGAATGAGAAACCTCCCTCTCCTGGGCCAATGGAAGGAGACCGAAACCAACAAAATGTTAACTCCCACTGTTTGATATATGCAGTTTTCTAAGGCATAGTTAGTTGCTGACTGGAAGAGATGCAGAGTCTATCTAGAAAGGACTGTCCTGTGGGATGGGGTGATGTATATTGGCTGCAACTGTTTCTTATGTAACTGTAACTCTGTAAGCGTATCTTATATTTATATATGTTATACTGAATTATATACTGTACATATGTTATTTTGTATGCATAACTTTTACTATCAAATGCATATATATATCTCTGAGCTTTGGACCTCAGTATACCATGTGTGCGGCTACTTGCTTTCTCTTAAGGGACATAGTGCTGCGACATTTAGCGCACTATTTTCATATATGGTAATAAGATGCACCTTGTATATATTAATGCTGGTATTTAAATGGTTATTTGAAATAATGAAAATTCACAGGTTTATGGCCATCGGGATCCCATTGATAATTTCCTGACTGTCATACTCAACCCATGTAAATAAATAAATATTTTAATGCAAAGCAACAACTATTAAGAAACAAAGTCTAATAGTGGATACACATTTAGAGATATAGTGAACTATATCACTAATTTTCTCCCTCCTGAGCGATATAGTTTACTATATCATCAGTATGTATGCCGCTGCTGATGAGCAATGCGCGGCCCCGCGGGTCATTAATGACCCTCGGTCTCAGCATGCAGCTCAATTTGGACTCATCGTCCAAAGCTGCATGTCCAGTCAGCCGCGGCATGACGTCACTGTGAGATATCATTAGTGATATCACACAGTGTGTATGCCCGCCATTGGGCAGCATGGCCCGTGACGGGAAATACTAGGCCATGTTGCTCACCGAGCACATCGCCTAGTGTGTACCCACATTTACTGTATTCAGGTTTTTCCTGTGTTTGGCTTTCCACTTTTATATAAGGCAGTCAGGCAGTGTATTTTTGCATAAATCTGTACAAATAATGACTGCAAAACAGTTTATCTGTCACACACCACCAAATGCTCCTTCATCAATCTGTTTTTTAATAGTTACCCATCTTCTCTGTATCCACATCCATCCTGCAATACACTGTACGATAATTCACTGTGTACTAATCAGCAAATTTTTTGGTACAGTCCAGAATTACTATTACTCTCTCAATAAATGTTAACCCTCCAATTACTAAGACAGCTAAGAAGCCCTTAGCCATCATACTTTGACCACCATACTTTAATGATGATATCCAAGATTTTTTATTTTTTTTTTAATGCCAAAAATGTTCCCCGATTATTCATCTGTGTACAGAACAGACTTCTAATATGCTGCCCAATGTTCTGATTTGGGCTTCTTCATATGTAAACATACAGTAAGGGGTTGATTCAATTAAGGGCAAGCTTGGCGAAGTGCTGTTGCAAAATGTCATTGCTGGAAATGCCAGCAATGAAACCTCATCTCTCTCGCATCTCACCCCAGACTTACTGATTTTTGTGCACAGCCCTATGGCCTTACTATAAGTCCAGCACATGGCCCCACTATTGTCACAAGCCGACTCACAGGTAATTGAATTCATCCCTAAAGGTTTATCAGTACACTGTCACTGCTCATTTAATTCCTTATGGAGGATCTGTGTACCATGAGGTTCAAAGAGCCTTGGTATTTCAGTAATTTCTTTCACCTGCTATTCCTAGAAAGTATGGAATAGGACTCAATCCTCATGTTAAAAGAAACCACAAGATTTACCCTTGAGAAAGTCTGTATATTCTAGATCCTCACCACAGAGATGCCAGATACATATCTGAGCTGGATACAGATCAGTGTTACAGACTATAGCATTTTGTAGCCAGTTGCATCAGTAAAGATGGTCAATTCCCAATGCCTGTGGTTGGACCCATCTGAACAACTGGAGATCACTTTATTTCAGGATGATATGCTGTATGTTTGTTTTATATGAGTCAGGTGTTTTTGAACAAATTACTTTTATTACTGTATTAATTTTCTCTGTTGTGTGTAGCAGTTGTCACATATATTTACATGTGATGTATTTCTTATTTTAAACATGGCACCTTTTAAAAATGTATTATTCCGTCTGAAGAAGCAGAAAGATTGATCTTTTTAAAATGCCACGTTCAATAAGGAATATACTGCTTATACCTACTGTATATCATGGACTGAGCTTTTCCTCTTTGTAGCCTGTTGTTTTGATCTCTCTGATTGAGCTTGGCTGGTGTGTTCTAACAGGCTGCGAGCAAGAAGAAAAATTAGCCTTTATCAATGTCCACAATTTCAAAACTATAGTAGAAGGCAAATCAGTGATCTGTTCAAACCATCGCCTGCGAACATTCTGTTTATACAGTAGCTTTATACAGTAGCTGCACAATTCTAATCTAAAGGGGGGTATACATGGAGAGATCCGTGCTTAAATTCTAAGCGATCTGACTAGATTGCCTAGAAATAAAGCACGGATCTCTCTGTCTATATGCCCTACTGTGTGTATGCCCCACGCGTCGCTATCGCTGGTGCTAGATTGGCCTGCATGCTGGGTGAAATGAGTGCCCTCCCCCCCATCCTCCTTCCTGGCTCGGCACACATTGCGCTGTGCTTAGCGGGGGGAAAGATGTGTGCTGAGCGGCATGTGCTAGATCGCTCAGCACACATCTTCACCCTGTGTTCCCCATGGCTTAAGGCTATTGCATTTCATTACTGTATTTATGCATTCTTCCTCTGCTAGGTATACAATGTGCAAAAATCGATCCGATCAGCCAATTCTCAGCTGGATGGTTTTATTATTATACACAGCAGATGGAGGCAACTGTCAATTATAAAAACTGACATTCAGTATTGACTCCCGACATCAGGAGTGCTGCACAACATTGTTATGAACCTTGGACTACTTGAGCCGAGACTCTTGGACTTGCTTAGAGTTCTGGAAATTCTTGGATTTGCCGAATATGAAAACACTTGGACTAAATATTCCTGGTGGGAAGGGACTTGCTAAACATCATGGGGAACTCCAGTAATATTGGGGTGAGACTCCTAGAGCCCTCAAGTGGGTCTTCACCAATATCAACCCCTTCCCCACCCCCCGCCCCCCACTGTTCCTATAGTGTTTGTTGCACATGCTGGACTTAGGGCCTATTCAGAGTTGATCGCAGCAGATTTGGGTGGGGCGTGTTCAAACTGAAATCTAAATTGCAGTGTAAAAATAAAGCAGCCAGTATTTACCCTGTACAGAAATAATATAACCCACCCAAATCTAACTCTCTCTGCAAATGTTATATCTGCCCCACCTGCAGTGCACATGGTTTTGCCCAACTGCTAACAAATTTACTGCTGCGATCAACTCTGAATTACCCCCTTAATACTTCCAGCAGTAGCAGCACACCCAAAAGACGGAAGACTCCAAATAGAACTAGGTAATGGCTGAGAATGAGGCGCATGGCTTGCAAAGGTATGAGGTACAAGCTGGATAAACCTTCGTCAGGCAGGTATCGTATCAGTGTAGGTGGTAAACGAGCTCCCAGCTGGGACACTATAGTTGGCA
The DNA here is from genome assembly GCF_028390025.1 of Pseudophryne corroboree. Lineage (NCBI taxonomy): Eukaryota > Metazoa > Chordata > Amphibia > Anura > Myobatrachidae > Pseudophryne > Pseudophryne corroboree. The sequence goes on along the minus strand of NC_086449.1, from coordinate 581,874,642 downwards.
GATAGAGGGTGTCAAACTAAACCTGGGTAGTAAAAGGCAGGGCCGGATAAAGGATACTGACAGGCAGGGATTCCAGTATCCACAGGACAATGACCAAGACAGGTAACAGGGTCCAGCAGTTTACACAGCAGGGTAAACTATAACCAGCACTGAGGGAGTGGCGTGGAAAGGATAAATAGGGTAGCTACACCAATCAACTACCAGATAAGAGTAAGGACCACAATTACCAAAAAGAAGTACAGCTGTGCTGCTGCACTTACAATCTAATCAACTGCGCCTATGCCCCCATTGCCGAGCAACTGGGAACGCTATCTTCGTCCGGCAGCTCCTAGCATACAATGTGACTGCCACGTTAGGTGCTAGGTGTAGACTGTCAGCCTGGGTGGCCGGAAGAGGTGCAGCTTCTAGGTCGCTTGGCAAAGAACTGGAACCTGCGTGCAGCACGAACCGCCCAATGGATCGTGACAAACATTTGTCAGTGCCGACGAGCCAATGTCTTGCAGTAAATACAGTATGAACAGACATTGTCTAACAGACTGCAAGAAAAAAGATCATCAACATTGTTTAGGGAAATGTATCATTCTTATAGGAATTACAATTGTGTGGTGTGTACACAGGAAATTGGATGTTATAAATCGCTGCTCTTATGTTTCAGGTGTGCACTTAGCATCGCAGGGTTCATCCACACAGGTTGTTTTACACAAAGTGACTGCACAACAATTCAACAATAGTAAACAAAAAAATCAATTTGCAAAAAACACATTCATAGTACTGCAAGGTTTTGTTTTTTTATATACAAAGCCTAAATGCTATTTATTTTTCTGCTTTTCATTCTATCTAGTACTTGAAAAGTACTGTCAGTACTGTCAATATTTTTCTCCACAGTATTCTACTGATGACTGTTTTTATGCCCATTCAAGCTGTGGTGAATTCAGATCAAGCACCACTGGTGTGTGTTAAACAATCCAGGGGCAAGTTTTACTAAAGTTCAATTTTGGATTAATTTTTGTGAATCTTAAAAAATTGACTGAAATCGATTTGATTTTGATGGATTTTAAGAAGGGATTTTGTGTTCAGTTTATGAAATCCCTTCCAAAATTGAACCTCAAATCCGTATGAAAATCAAATGCAAAATTAAACAGACCTTTCTCATTCCTTACTATCAGGCCAAATGTATCACTTGCACATTCATTAAAGGGGGAAACTCTCTCTTTACACAGTTTTATACATGAACACCTAACTGAACAATACAATTTTGTGGTATTTAACAAAAAAAATACAGCTGAAATAGTTGGCAATAAGCATATCCATAATCTGCCTTCCTGCCTGCCTTCCACTTTCTGTGCTCACATAGGGCCTAATTCAGACCTGATCATAGCAGCAAAAAAATTCTCTAATGGTAAAAACCATGTGCACTGCAGGTGGGGCAAACATAACATACTAACATATTAACATAGTATCTAAGGTTGAAAAAAGACAATTGTCCATCGGGTCCAACCTATTTGTGGTCTCCTATGCACGATTATTTTGTATAAATTTTGACTGAAGTTGCTGACTGCCGTTCCGATTAACCCCTCTTTTTTATAATAACCATAGTGCGTGACTGTGCCCCGTAACCCTGGATATCCTTATCCATTAGAAATTTATCTAACCCATTCTTAAAGGTGTTGACTGAGTTGGCCATTACAACTCCCTCAGGCAGGGAATTCCAAACACGTATCGTCCTTACCGTAAAAAAGCCTTTACGCCATATTGTGTGGAATCTCCTCTCATCTAACCTGAGCGAGTGTCCACGAGTTCTCTGTGTTGATCTAACCAAAAACAGGTCCTGCGCAAGATCTGTATATTGTCCCCTGATATATTTGTAAATGTTGATCATGTCCCCTCTTAATCTCCTCTTTTCCAGTGTAAACATGCCTAGTCTTGCAAGCCTTTCCTTGTATTCCAGCGTCTCCATACCCTTAATTAGTTTGGTCGCCCGCCTTTGAACCTATTCTAGCTCCAGGATATCCTTTTTGTAGTAAGGTGCCCAGAATTGTACACAGTATTCAAGGTGTGGTCTCACAAGTGATTTATATAACGGGAGTATAATACTCTCGTCCCTAGCATCAATTCCCCTTTTTATGCATGCTAATATCTTATTAGCCTTCTTTGCTGCAGTCCTACTTTGGGTACTATTGCTTAGTTTGCTATCTATGAGGACACCTAAGTCCTTTTCCAGTACAGAATCCCCTAATTTTACCCCATTTAGTAGGTAGGTGTTATTTTTGTTCTTGTTACCACAGTGCATTACCTTACACTTGTCTGTATTGAAGCGCATACTCCATTTCGCTGCCCAAGCTTCTAATTTAATTAAGTCATTCTGAAGCGACTCAGCATCCCCCTCCGCATTTATAACTTTACACAATTTGGTATCATCTGCAAAAATTGACACCATGCTCTCTCTAGACCTTCTGTTAGGTCGTTAATGAAAATATTGAACAATAGCGGTCCTAATACTGAGCCTTGCGGCACACCACTTAGCACTTCAGTCCAAGTTGAAAAAGATCCATTAACCACAACTCGCTGCTCCCTATTATCTAACCAGTTTTTGACCCAAGTGCATATTGTGCTTCCTAGCCCTGATTCTTGTAGCTTGTAGATAAGTCTCATGTGTGGTACAGTATCGAACGCTTTGGCAAAATCTAAAAAGATTACATCCACCTCTTTACCCTGATCTAGGTTTGCATTTACTGTTTCATAAAAGCCAAGTAAGTTGGTTTGACAGAATCTGTCCTTCATAAACCCATGTTGATTCCTTTTAATGACCTTATTGACTTCAAGGAACTTCTGAATACTACCTTCCAATACTTTCCCCAATATAGATGTAAAACTAACTGGTCTATAATTACCTGGTTCAGCTTTACTTCCGTTTTTGAATATAGGCACTACTTCCGCTATACGCTAGTCTTTGGGAACCATACCTGATATTACTGAATCCTTAAAGATCAAAAATAGCGGTTTTGCAAGTTCAGAATGAAGCTCCATTAGAACCCTTGGGTGAATACCATCGGGACCTGGTGACTTATTAATCTTTAAATGTTTTAATCGGTCACAGACTACTTCCTCGCTTAAATAAGTTCTATCAGTGGGATATTCTCATTATTGAGATTATGTGTTAGTCCCTGAATTGGGTCCTCTCTAGTAAATACTGTTGAAAAAAACTCATTTAGTGTGTCCGCTATGTCATTATCATTTTTGCTTAAGACTCCCAACTTGTCTTTTAAAGGGCCTATTCTCTCCTTCTTTAATCTCTTGCTATTAATGTATTTAAATAATTTTTTGGGATTCGCTTTGCTTTCCTTTGCTACTAGTTTTTCAGTTTCTACTTTAGCCGCTCTTATTTCCTTTTTGCATATTTTGTTACATTCCTTATAGTGCTGAAATGACTCTGCTTCCCCGTCAGATTTGTATTTTTTAAATGCTCGCCTTTTCTTGCCCATAAGTTCCTTAATCTTTTTGTTAAGCCACATTGGTTTATGATTTTTATTCCTTTTTTTTGCTGCTCGTAGGAATAAATTTGAGTGTATTTTTAGCTAGCATAAATTTTAGTACCTCCCATATCTCCGTAGTATTTTTACCTATAAACAAACCTTCCCATTCAATATCCCTGAAAAATACCCTCATCTTATCAAAAGTTGCTTTGCTAAAGTTTAGAGTCCTAGTTGAGCCAGTATAGGGCTGTTTATGGAAACTGATATTGAATGTGACCATATTGTGGTCGCTGTTTCCTATGGGTTCCACTACTATAATACCTGATACCAAATCCCCATTGTTTGTTAATACCAGGTCTAAGATTGCATTGTACCTAGTTGGTTCCTCAATTAGTTGAACTAAGTAGTTATCATTAAGTGTGTTTAAAAACATATTGCCCCTAGCAGTATCACATGAATCGTTTTTCCAGTTTATCTCTGGTTAGTTAAAATCTCCCATCACTACTATGTCTCCTACTCCTGCTGCTCTTTCAATTTGCTTTAGTAACAATTACTCATCAGATGCGTTGATACCAGGCGGCCTATAGCATACACCCAATACTAACTTTTTTATTCCTTTTTCCCCACATGCAATTTCTACCCATAATGTCTCGACAGTGTCTACAGTCCCCTCCTGAATACCTTCCCGTATATCAGGTTTTAAAAACGGCTTTACGTAAAGACACACCCCTCCACCCTTTTTATTTAGTCTGTCTCTCCTAAACAGTGTATAGCCCTCTAGATTGACTGTCCAACCATGAGATTCGTCCCACCAAGTTTCAGTAATGCCTATAATATCATACTGTTTGCTTGCTGCAAGTATTTCTAGTTCACCCTTTTTACCAGTAATGCTTCTGGCGTTTACATACATACAACTAAGAGAAGTATTTTCCCTTGCGTTAGGGACATCTTTCACCTTATGTAGCAATAATGACCTGTAATCGTCATTGGTTAGTGCTTTGGTAAAATCTCTTTTAGTACCCATGTTAGTAACCTTACCGCCTGCTCTTACCCTCCCCCCAACTTCTCCCCCATTTCGTTTACTACCGCCATCCCCACTATTCTCACTGCATGACCCGTAGTTTCTAGCTAAACCCTCCCCCCAGGCTCCTAGTTTAAAATCTCCTCCAACCTTCTAACCATCCTTCCCCCCAGCACTGCTGCCCCCTCCTCAGTCAGGTGCAATCCGTCACAACAAAAGAGATGGCGCCTGACTGAGAAGTCCGCCCAGTGTTCCAGGAACACAAACTCCTCTTTCCTGCACCAATCCTTAAGCCACACATTTACCTCCCTTATCTCCCTCTGCCTCCCTGGACTAGCGCGTGGCATGGGTAATAATTCAGAGAATATTACCTTAGATGTCCTTGCCTTCTGTTTCTTTCCTAAGTCCCTATAGTCTTTCTTAAGGACATCCCACCTTCCGCTAACTTTGTCATTGGTGCCAACGTGTACCAAGACCGCCGGGTCTTTCCCAGCCCCTCCCAACAATCTATCTACCCGGTCCGCGATGTGCCGTACCCGAGCATCCGGGAGACAACAGACTGTACGGCGATCACGGTACCGGTAGCAGATTGCCCTATCTGCCTTCCTGATGATAGAATCTCCTACCACCACCATCTGACTAGGTACCTCACTATCTTTTATCCCAACCACGCCAGAGGGACCGCTACTCTGGATGCTAGAGGAAGCAGTCTCCTCCGGCACCATCATTTCTTCACTATCATCCTCCGATTCCTCGTCCAGTCGGGCAAATTTGTTTGGGTTTGATAGTTCAGAGACGTTGAGCCTCCCCCTCTTTTTCTTCCTTAAATAACGTGCAGAGATAGTTAGATTTGGGTGGGTTATTATGTTTCTGTGCAGGGTAAATACTGACTTATTTTTACACTGCAATTTAAATTTCAGTTTGAACATACCCCACCCAAATCTAACTCTCTCTGCACGTTATATCTGCAGTGCACATGGTTTTGCCCATTAGAGCAAAAGTTTGCTGTTGCAATCAGGTCTGAATTAGGCCCTTAGTCAGTTGTTAGTAACAAAATCTCTGCCTGCTTGCTGTTTATTGCATAATATGGGGGAGTGGTTGATTTAATGCACGATTATGCAATAGAGAGCAGCAGAGCACAATATCGGACAATTTCACAAGATGATATAATAATATGCCTCCCGATTTATCAACTTTGTTTTTTATAGCCCAAAGGTGTTTGCTGATCTGACAATGCCAGGAGCAACACCCATAGCCTAAATTACTTGTTGGGGGGAGGCGGAGTAAAACAATATAGTAACAAGTACTGTTAGCTTCTTCATTAACACATACAGGTAACTAACCCAACAGCCATCCCTTTACTGACAGTGATTAATTGCTGAGGATGTAAGCATCATGGCACGAACCAGAATAGCCAGTCACAACACACATGATTATTTTTTTGCATCACAGACCAGCTACACATTTATTGAATAGGAAAGATGCCTAGTTGTATACACAGGTGCAGTATGTTGCTCTGATTGATGGTCCTGGGTTCTCTCAATCAGGTGGTGGTTTGCAGGTAGGTGCACAGCATATCATAACCTTGAGAAGCCATTATTCCTACAACCACACTGCCCCACATGGTTTTGGAAACTTCTACAGTCATCACAATTAATTTCCACCCAATAGAATTTTGTTTAGAAACTAAAATCAAATGTCTCTCATTATTGTATTCATTTGGGGATTTGAAGTTCGATTTGAAATCATTTTGCAAATTGAATTTTACTAAATAAAGGGATTCTATATTCGACTATGGGGAAACATCTATATAGTTAAATAGTTACATAGATGTTGAGGTTGAAAAAAGACAAATGTCCATCGAGTTCAACCTGTATTATAATTTTATATTAATTAAATGTTGTATCCTTGGATATTTTTTTCAGCTAGGAATTTATGTAATCCATTTTAAAATTTATGGATTGAATCCACCATTACTACCTTATCTGACAGAGAATTCCAAATCCTTACTGCTCTTACTGTGAAGAACCCTTTTCTCCATTGTGTATGAATTTTATTTCTTCTAACCTCAGGGGGTGTACTCGTGTCCTATGCAGCATTTTTTGATAAACAAATCGTTTGATAAATCCTTGTATTGTCCCTTTATGTATTTATAAATATTAATAATGTCCTCTTTCAATCGCCTCTTTTCCAGTGTAAACAAATCTAACCTTTTAAGTCTTTCATCATAATTCAGTGCCTCTAATACCTTAACCAGTTTGGTGGCTCGCCTCTTAACCCTTTCGACTTCCAAGATATTTTTTTTATAGTGAGGTAACCAGAACTGTACACAATATTCCAGGTGTGGCCACACCAATGATTTATGCAGTGGCAGGATTACACTCTTATCCCTTGTCTCCATTCCCCGTTTTATGCATGCTAACACCTTATTTCCTTTTGTTGCTGCATTTTGACATTGCGTAATGCTACTAAGTTTATTATCGATGAGCACCCCCAAATCTTTTTCAACTACCGTTATCCATACATTTTCCCCATTTAGTTTATATGCTGCCCGATTGTCTTTAGTACCAAAGTGCATAACTTTACATTTGTCTATATTGAACCTCATTCTCCATTTATCAGCCCATACCTCAAGTCTAGATAAGTCATTCTGCAGAGAGTCCACATCCTTGTCTGAATTAATTACTCTACATAGCTTAGTTTCGTCTGCGAAAATTGACACTGTTTCTAGTCCCTCTCCTAGGTCATTAATGAATATATTAAACAGCAATGGCCCGAGTTCTGAACCCTGATGTATTCCATTGAGCACTGAGGCACATTCAGAGAACATCCCATTAATCCCCACTCGTTGTTCCCTATTGTACAGCCAATTACTCACCCAAGCACAAAAAGTGTTTCCTACCCCAAGCTCTCTTAATTTGAGAATTAGTCTCTTATGTCAAAGGCCTTAGCAAAGTCCAAAAAGACCACCTCCACTGCTTTACCCTGATCAATATTATCGCTTACTTTCTCGTAAAAGCTTATTAAGTTAGTTTGACATGACCTGTCCTTCACAAAACCATGCTGATTCCTAGTAATAACCTTGGAGGTATCCAAGTACTCTAGTATGCTATCCCTTAATATACCATCCAGTATTTTCCCCGCTATACATGTCAAACTTACTGGTCTAGTACCGGGATGAGTTTTAATACCCTTTTTAAATATAGGGACTACCTCTGCTATACGCCAGTCCTTCGGTATCATTCCTGATGTCATTGACTCACTGAAAATCAAATATAGGGGTCTCGATATCTCTGCGTTAAGTTCCATAAGACCCCTGGGATGAAGTCCATTCGGCCCAGGAGATTTATTTATCTTAATTTTACTTAGTCTTTCCCGGACTGCTTCCTCGTTTAACCAAGTACATAGCAACGGGTCGTTATTATAGCTTATGTTGTGCTCTACTCTCGTCAAACTGTCCTCTCTCATGAATACTGATGAAAAGAATATATTCAATAAATCCGCTTTTTCCCTATCATCATTAATCAAGACATCCAACTCGCCCTTTAAAGGACCAATAGTCTCCTTTTTTTACCTTGTACCGTTTATATACTTAAAGAACTTTTTGGGGTTTGTTTTACTCTCCTTTGCAATTTGTTTTTCGTTTTCTATTTTAGCTGCTCTGATTTCTTTTTTGCATTTTTTGTTACATTCGTTGTAGAACTGGAATGATTCCACCATCCCGTCAGACTTAAATGCTTTGAAAGCACGCCTCTTTTTATCCATTTGTTCCCTGACCTTCTTATTAAGCTACATCAGTTTGAATTTGCTACTCCTGTTTTTGTTGACCTTGGGAATATACAAATTAGTGCACTTATTGAGCGCAGTTGTAAAAACATCCCACATTTCCGCCGTATTCTTGCCATGAAATTCAATTACCCAATTGATGTTCTTCATTGCTTGTTTCAGCAATATGAAATTAGCTTTTCTAAAGTTAAAAGTCTTAGTTAGACCCTTATACTGTTGTTTTTGGAAGCTGATATCGAATGTGATCATATTATGATCGCTATTTCCTAAGGTCTCCCCTACTTTAGTATTTGATGTTATTTCCTCATTATTAGTACTAGGTCCAGTATAGTCCTATGCCTGGTTAGTTCCTCGATTACCTGGGACAAGTAATGATCTTTTAGCATGTTTAAGAACCTGTTACCCCTAGCTGTATTTACTGTTTCAGTGTTCCAATTTATGTCCAGGTAATTAAAGTCCCCCACAATAATGGCGTCCCCCATTCCTGCAGCTTCTTCAATTTACTGCCAGAGTTCTAATTTGTCAGACACACTAATATCTGGCGGTTTATAGCATGTTCCTATTAAAAGGTATTTTGTATCTTCACCCCCACTCGAAATCTCAACCCATAATGACTCCACGTTATTTTCAGTACCCTAGTAAATGACCTCCTTTAAATACGGTTTTAAGAATGGTTTAACATAAAGACAAACACCCCCTCCCTTTTTATTAGTCATATCTCTCCTGAAGAGGGTGTACCCCTCCATGTTTTCTACTCAGTCATGAGAAACGTCCCACCGTGTCTCTGTAATGCCTATTATATCATATTATATATCATATTGGTCATTAAGTGCAATTGTTTCTAGTTCCCCCATTTTACTTGTTAGGCTTCTTGCATTTGCTAAACTTAAGTTTAGTAATTCCCTGATCTGCTGCCCCCTACTCATTCAGGTGCAATCCATCGTGTCAAAAAAAGTTGGCGCCTGACTGAGAAGTCTGCCCCGGAATTCCAAGAACACAAACCCTTCTTTCCTACACCAGTCTCTGAGCCACACATTTACCTCCCTAATCTCCCTCTGCCTCCCTGGACTAGCGCTTGGCACAGGTAATATTTCAGGGAATATTACCTTTGATGTCCTTGCCTTTAGTTTTTGGCCTAGGTCCCTATAATCTTTCTTAAGGACTTCCCACCTACTACTAACTTTGGCGTTGGTGCCAACGTGCACCAAGACATCCGGGTTGTTCCCGGCCCCTACCAACAATCGTTCTACCCGGTCCGCAATGTGCTGTACCCAAGCACCTGGGAGACAACAGAATGTATGGCGATCATGGTCTTGGTAGCAGATTGCCCTATCTGTCTTCCTGATAATAGAATACCCTACCACCACAATCTGACTAGGTACCTCGCTTTCTCTTGTTCCCTTTGTCCTGGAGGGACTGCTCCTCCGGTTGCTAGAAGGAACGGTATCCTCCAGCTCTGTTATTTCCTCACTGCCATCACCAGAATATTCATCCAATCGGGCAAATTTATTGGGGTTTGGCAGATCGGAGATGTCCTGACTCCCCCTCTTCTTCTTCCTTTTAACCGTGACCCAGCTAGCTACCTGATTGTCCTCATCCTCTTCTACTAGTGTCCCCCCTTTCAAATCCTCCACCGTTCTATCTAAGCTCTGCTCGAGATTGTGAATACCCCTCAGCTACGTTACGGTTTGCTCTAGATCAGTTACCTGGGCTTCCAGGGCAACCGTTCGCACACACCTCGCGCAGATGTATTCACACTGGGACAGTTGCTCCAGGTACTCATATATCTTGCACGACCTGCACTGAGTGAAATTCTCAATCACGGCCACCCCCATTTAGTTTAAAAACTCTAAATCCCTGTTACCTTCAGAAAAAAAAACAAATCCGGTACAATACAAACAATACAGACTATGCAATACAATACGATACTATAGCCTAGCTGTGGAAAGAATTGATTTTCAGCACAGTAAAGTAATTGGTAAAACAATTTATAATAATGTATCAATGGAAAACAGTCAATAAACAGTCAATACAATAATAACAATGATACTTGCGTGTCCGGGGGGAAGTCACGACCACCTGCAGCAGCACCTACTCATTGGTACCTGCTTCCCTTGGGTTGGCTCTTCCCTGCAGCCCTGCTCCTGGCTCCAGCCTCAGTCAGACCCCCTCCACTTTCACTCCCGGCACCTTGCTCCGCAGCTCACCACCGTTGCTCATTGCCTATCTCCCCCGCTGGATTTTCGGCTCCCCCTGGTGATCCCCCGAAGCCCGGCTTGCTCCAATGCTCAGTGCGCTCCCCTGCTTCTGGATCCTGCGTGCACACGCGCGCACCCTCGTCCGCGTCACTTCCACTTCCACCTCCTTGTTCATCACAGTGTCCACCTTCTCCTGTCTGACAAAATTCAGATTCCCTTGTGACTCTGACCTCTGTTCACTGGCGGTGGCACCTGGTCTATGTTTTTAGAAATTCGATTTTGAGTGGGATTTGAATTTGGTTTTAGGTTTGATTTGACATTTGATTTTGCCTTTAGTAAATCTCCAAAGTCAAAATCGAATGGAAATAGCATGGCAAATCCCTCAAAACTGAAATCGAATGATAGTACATCTACCACTAGGTTTATATGTTGTAATACAGTGCACCTATGTGGTAGTCACAACTGTATCCTGAGTCCTAGTTCAATCTGAAGCCACATTACACATTTTTAGGGCTGTATATCCACTTACAGGGTGGTTGAGAGCAATGATGGGCTCGGGTGATAGGGATGGAATGCCCAAAAACTAAGAGTGTGGCAGCAGTAGTTCAAAAAATAAGCAAACAACTATGCACAGCAGCATTGCTCTCTCTCTAAGGAGGGGAGCATTCTGCCTCTACACAGCTGGCCTGGGCCCCTTAGACAAGCATAGTCGATAGCTGTCCCAAAATGTATATTTATAGAAATATTGTAGTTATATAACCTAATTATATAGTGGCTGCAACCTAATCTGTACCGCCCAATCCCATATAGAAGCACATGCTATTCTTACACACAGCAGAAAAGGGCACTGTACCTTATAATTATTTCTACATGTTGACAACTACAGTATATTTCGTTTTACCCTAATATTTTTGCTTGTGTCTTTAGGTGCGCTTATTGTTTAAATCCTTTTCTATTTGTACTGCAATTTGTACCTAGTTACTGCTGACCACACACATTGCAATATTTACAGCAATATTGTGAAATCGGAGTGAAGTTGCATTGTGTGTGGCCTCAGACATATGTGGTTGTTTTAAGAGATTAACATATATGGTTTTACATACCCTTATTTTTCCTCTTTGATAGGTGTGTCTAAAGGTGCATACACACTGGGCATGTTTGCCCAGCGTGTATCGCTGGGCGGACAATCGGTCAGTGCATACACACTAAGCAATTTTCACCCCGGCCCAGCGATGTTCATGGGGGTGAACCACTTTCCACAGTATTTTTTTATATAATTATGAAGATCAACAAAATGCAATAGATGATGACACATTTAAGTAACGTTTACTAAATAGAGCCCTAGTCTCAGATGGAAATTGATGCTTTGGAAGATTACTGTAACTGCGGTGCCTCTCCCAAATTGTGGTAGAGCTCCGCCCTCTTTGCCACCACACTTGTTTAAAGTAAATTAGTATTACTAGTAGTTAAAAAGGATTGTGTTTTTTGTTGTTGATTGTTTGTTTTATGGCATCATTTATCCCAAAACTCCCTGTACTGCACCCTAACATACAAATCTAAAATTAAATCACCTTAAAGCTACAATATGCCTGAAATAATTTAATATTGACTTCAATACTTTAGTAAATCATACTGTACCTCCCAGCTGTCCCGATTTCTGCAGAACAGTGCCAATTCAATTGTACTGTTGTGCCGTCTTGTGAGTTGCCATTTGTCCTGACCAGTGGGAAGTCACCACATATCATAATGAGCGTAGACATCACAATGGTGGTTTGTTGCAGTACTTACACCTTTTGATGTGCTACTGACTTTGTTCTGACTACCTCCAGCTCCAGGACAATGTTGGCTACTTTATTTTGAAATAAGAAGCCATCTATAGATTATATAGTGCAGCTCACGTAAACCAAGTATTTTTCCCATCTGCAAAATCCAGCATCAACTTTTTCTGAGAAAAGTACACTGAACCGAGCCTGCCTGTTATAAGGGAGACACGTCTCTCACCTCATAGTATCCCTCAACACTATCCTAGAATCTTTTGGGAATGTAGATACATATGAACTGGGAGTACCTAAGCGTCTCGCTGGTAATATGGAGCCAGATGGCCACCCTGTGACGCACAGCCCTCAAATGATCAGCTGCTCCAAAATTGTCCCTACATACACACACAGACCATTACATTACCAGTGTGCATTCTTTAGCATCCCAGCTTGCTTTCCTCTCTTTTCTCTCTACACCAGCGGCCCTTGCTGTGACAAGTGATTGGAGCTCTCAGGGACAAGAAGGGAGAGCTGGCTCATTCTGCTCTTTTCACTTAAGAAAAAGCTGTAATCAGGGCCTGGGGGGCAGAATTGATTAGGTTGCTGCGGCCTTTAAAAGAGAAAAGGGAGGGAGAAAAATCGAATTATTGGACAGGCGCCTTTTAAGAGCTGCAGTTTTAATTTATTTTCTTATATTCAGTCAATAGATTTTTATTTTTTTTAAACAAGTCCCGCGGTTTATAAATTGATTCTGTGCATGGAGAAAAACAAACAGAACCATTTAACTTCACTGGCTTCACATTCATTTATTTCTTTGGGGTATTTTTTTGTAGATATTATTTATTATTTTAAACCCTTGACATTTATCTAAAAACACATTAAGGTAAGGGCAGTCCAGTAAGAGCACGGACAGCTGCTAGACCAGTTCAATATGAATTATCAGGACAGTTAGTGATTAATAGTAGAAGTGTTGAGTGTAGTTATACTCTTTAACTTTGCTGTAAAACTCCACACTGCACCACAGTGGTAGGTTTCTCCAAACACTTTGCAAATCCCGCTCCTATTATGGATTTGATCACTAATGGCTCATCAAAGTAATAGCTTTAAGCACATCAATTTACACTTGTGGTAAGCTAAGTCCATAATTGATTGTTGGTATGATTTAATATAACAAAGATAAACATTTAATTAGTTGCAGCTCTGATTAAAAATAATAATTTTAAAACATAGGATGTGAAACAGCATCTGTTTTATTATTATTATTATTATTATTATTATTAGTATTATTATTATTATTATTAGTATTATTATCTAAAACTTTTTTATGGTATAATATAAACTACTAGTAAAATGGACCAGGCATAAGCTAGGTCATCCCAGTTCGCCACCGCTCTTTCCCAACTGTAACAGTTGCCTGAATCATCTCTGCTCTCCTGTCCCAGTCTCCATCACGGCAGAGAGAGCCGTTGTTGGGGAGGGGGGTGCACGCCTGCTTCCACTACGCATGTCCGTCTTATGACATATGATTGCCAATTATTATATAAATAGTATTTTACACAAATCATTTTACAAATATACAGTTTTCTCTTTGTCTTCCCTTCCACTGCCTTTATTCTAATACATCAAAAATTGGTCATATAGAAAGATTAATACACAGGGAAACACGAGTATATAAATATACAAGAAAGTATAAAAAAAATACATTATTTCACCCGCAGTGTGTTCAGCTATTATACTTTAAAATCAACTTGAAATAGAAACAATGTTGATCATACTCTCCTCAAGATATTGTGGGTTAGGATGGTTACAAGTGGGACATCCTTTATTGTGGATCTCTCCCAAGTGAGCATCTAGATCGCTGGTATACTGAATGACTGGCTTCGCCCTTCAGGCCTCTCCTGAGCTGTGACAACTGTTGGCAGCTTGCTTCTCTGTGAGGCTGCTACACATTATGGCACAAGGACCCAATACTGGTTTTGAACAAAGCATAATTCTCTGGCAGTAGTGTGACCGAGTGCAGCCAACTGCCAAGTCAGCCAGATACAAGGTGGACTTGAGACCTAACCTTTTATTGGTATTGCAATTCCTAAGTGGGGCTTCTATTCACTCTCACTCACGAATGGACAGACTCACTAACATATTTGGGGCCATGTCACTGTGGTTACTCCTGTGCATGAAACATGGCCTGGTGCAATGTTGGAGGGCTGGCCCTTCTGCACCTGAATGCTTGTTAAACTGGCCCTTAGAGAGACCATAATCTGGGTGTAATGCCGATGTCATCCTTTGATGGGGTTGGCACACACATCTGTCACTGTAGGGGTAAGACCCACCTATCAATCTCATTGAATTGCAGGATTCCTAGACTTTAGTTAATGGTTAGTAGCAGGGTTGCACCCTGCTCTTGTCATGAGCCACTGCTGTGGCTCATTCCAGTTTGCATTTTGTTTATGTATTTTATGTTATACAGATTGAGTATCCCATATCCAAATATTCCGAAATACGGAATATTCCGAAATACGGACTTTTTTGAGCGAGAGTGAGATTGTGAAACCTTTGTTTTTTGATGGCTCAATGTACACAAACTTTGTTTAATACACAAAGTTATTAAAAATATTGTATTAAATGACCTTCAGGCTGTGTGTATAAGGTGTATATGAAACATAAATGAATTGTGTGAATGTACACACACTTTGTTTAATGCACAAAGTTATTAAAAATATTGGCTAAAATGACCTTCAGGCTGTGTGTATAAGGTGTATATGTAACATAAATGCATTCTGTGCTTAGATTTAGGCCCCATCACAATGATATCTCATTATGGTATGCAATTATTCCAAAATACGGAAAAATCCCATATCCAAAATACCTCTGGTCCCAAGCATTTTGGATAAGGGAGACTCAACCTGTATTTCTGTTTGTATGCCAGGTTTTCTCATGTACTTGTTTAGAATACTGTTGCGGGACGCCTTTGGTGAGTCTGTGTAACTGCAGCCTGTCTCCTGTATGTGTGGCCTGTGCAGCCTCACCTGTCAGGTAATTAGGCCATTATGTGGTGAGTCTGTGTAACTGCAGCCTGTCTCCTGTATGTGTGGCTTGTGCTGTCTCACCTGTCAGATATTTAGGCCATTACTTTGTGTCTGGCTTCCAGACATCCTGATTGGGGTGTGCTTCCTTTATTACCCAGCCTGCCTTTCACCTGAAGACGGTGATAGATACATATTCCTGTATGTACCTGTGTCCAGGCCTTGTTCTATGGTGGAATCTTGAACCTGTCAGCTCGAGAGAGATCCTGCCTATCTGTGTTGTACCTGTGACCAAGAGATGCTGCTCGATTGATAACCTGACCAGATCCAGGCAGCCTTATATTCAGGTTTTTTCTAAGCAGAGTGTGGAGTTGCACATAGACACTGTCTTGCTTATATCTCTGTATTATTACATCTGAGAGCATTCAGTGAGAACCTGTCAGCTTGTATTAGATCCTGTCTGCCTGTGTTGAACCCGTGACCCGGAGACCTTGACAGTTTGATTACCTGACCAGAACCAGCTAGCCTTGTGCTCAGGTTTTTGTGGCGTTCCCACACAGACACTGCTTGCCTGTATTTCTGTTTTATAACATCTTCTAGCATTGTAGCTTTCACAATTTATTAAGTCACTTATAACATCTTCATGCATTGTTGCATTCACAATCACTCATATATTCAGTATCTTAGCTTTCAATACTCTGTGCCTTGGTTCCTATGTTGGGATTTTGGTGGCTGCGCCGCATATAATTTGTTCATTGTCCTGTCTGTATTCTCTTCCATTGGTAGTCTCGTTAGTGTTAGCTAGTTTTCCCCTTATTCTCTCCCAGTCTCGGTTGGTGTCTTGTTACCTCATAAGACCTGGGGGCATCGGAGTCTGGGCAGACCTAATTCGCCCATTCAAAAGCGGCTGCTAAAGGAGAAGACTAGCTCTGCAGACGCTAACCGACTACTGGGAGAAATAACGGAGTTAGGGGTAGAGTTGGTGTTGCAGCCATTTCCCTTTCCCAGCAGCAGCTCACAGGTCAGGACCAGAAGCTCCCCAGTTGCCACCCATTCTCCCGAGTTCCGGGTACTCAGTTCGTAACAGCTCTGCATTGAAGCCATCACTTTGGCTCTAGGTGGTGTGTAGGAAGCACGTACCATCCAGCACCTAGCCAGCACCTCCACTAACTCCTCAAATTGCTAATCCCTGTGTTTGTCTTGTACTGGGGTTTTTACATGCTGCAACGGATACCTGGTTGTAGCACACCTGGTTCTCCCCTTCAATGCCAAAATAAGCCATGATCTAAAGCCATGCCCTTGGTGGAGTTTGTAACCACTCAATTACTGTGCGGCTGAGACCCACTACTGATACACTACATCTAATACCTCTAAGCATCAGATGTGATCAGGTTTAGACCTACTTCTGGTTCCAGTGCCTCATGACTAAGACTCAACAGTCTGTTTGCTTCAGTTGTGGCTGGGTACACTGTTTTAATTTTCACCAAAAAGCCCAACAGCAACACAGACTATATCAAAGAATGGCTAGGATTTTATGACTGAATTAAGCAATCTGTAAAGAGCTTTTAATCAACTACAATTATTTAACTCTTGACTTACAGTATGAAGCTTAAGACCATACATCTAAACTTGCACTATATCATCTAGGCACAATGGGGCAGAGAAGTAATAAAGCAATGTAAACGTCGGTTTACATACAGGACTAAAAGCAACACTTTAAAAAGAAATTCAATACACTTTAAATGTAGCCTCTGCGGCCGCTGTAATCAATCCTTAGCCTACGTACTTTCTACACCATTAGCGTATAGAGCCCCGTACCGTGTACGTACTTTGCGTACAATCGCCGCGCTGGCCGTACAAAGTACACGCAGTGCGTACACACCCAAAGATACTCCGTGAGCACTTAGCAGCTACACGTGTGACTGAAATACACTTATAACCTTAGCAGGGAAAGGAGACACGACACCAGATTGTATTTAAAATGCCAGGTTCCGACACACCAACATATAATTACTGAAAGGGGGTTACAATCACAATACAATACAATAGAAAAATGGCTACAGTCAATGGTACATACGTTTTTGGTTTCGCCTGCACTTCCCGGCCGGTCCTCAGATATCAAGGGAGATGACCTTCAGAATCTGTGTATGACCGGGCATGCAGCTGGCCTTTTATACAATGGTCCAAAACCTAACACAATGGATACTGTAATCTCTTTGTCCATTGGACACAGGGATGGTCATTTACAGTACATGAGAGGTCATAGGTCGATTTGAATAGGTGGGCGATGTCTGTTCCAGGTGCACTTGCAGGTGGTCTCCTCTGGGTTCCCGCTGCATACCAAATGTACAGTAAATACAGTTAATATTTATTCACTGCTCCTGCACATAACTATTCGCAGGTGCATGCGATCTTCTGCAAACCAACACCGGAATATTGCCCTTAAAATACCCTACAGCTGGATACCAACCACCTTATAACCTAGTTCTGTCCCCTCCTATCCTGTAAAGGTGAATCCCTTTGTTCTGATACCATTTAAACTAGTGTAACTTGCTGGTGTGATGCAGGGAGACTATGTGTACATTGTGCACTATTTAGATTAAATACGTAATGTGTTTTTATGGCTTTTCCATGTGATCACAAACTCTACCGTAATTACCCATACCACGCGCTAATACGCAGGACCGCGGGAGCGACCATGCTCAAATTGCAAAAATGTGAACACACGGCAGAACAATACGCACACGGAGGCCATCTGTGTGTAGTTTGTACATGATGTTTGTACTGCAATATTTTTTTACTTCGACAGTCCACCCTTTGGCAGTCATCAATAACTGCCACTCACTAATCACTAAACAGAAAAATATCTATACAATATATACAGAAGCTTGGATGATCAGAGGAGAGTTGCAGGTGGGAAATGTATGACCTAGTGGGATAGTAAAAAGCATGTATGTATGAATCAATGTCTGAGGAGCATGTATCATCGTGCCGTCTATGTTCTAAATAAGCTTCGAGGTATTGCGAAGTATACATTAAATCCTTCTCATCCCGTATCAAGGGTCTGTAAATGGGCCAACAAACACTACCGAGCTCTTTTCGGCTTCATGTTCCAACAAATGGGGTGCACATTTAGTTGATGATACATGGAGGGGGAACATATGTGAGTGCTAATATATGTGGATATCACCTGTCGACTATGTGTGCCATTAACTGGAGGTTGCAGAGATGAAGATAAGACACATATATAAAAATACATTCACATAAACACTTTGGGTAGGGCTGACGTCTTTTCCAGTTGGATGTATCTGGGCAGAGGGGGAGACAAAGAAAAACGGTTGAAAGAAACAGGCCATGATATTAATTTGCAATCCTTATCATAATGCTGTCTCTATGGATGGATCATAAATTAAATCTGCTGCTGTAACAGCACCCTCACTCCTTAGACTCATCAAATTTGTGCCGTGCTTGTGCCGCGTTAGAATTTGAACACACCTAAATATCAAACCAATAATTATTATGACTCCCAGGATACAAAGGAGAAAATTCCTTACATTCATAATGACATTTTGAGCCCACTCTCCTAAACCTGAGAACCATTTGCGTGGGTTCAACCATGAGACCCAGCCGGTCAGTTCATTACCCACAGTCGCTAAGGTAAGGTTGTGCTTCCTCCTGAACTCCCACTTCAACTGCAAGATCTCGTCCATCTTCTGAACGATGATCTCCGTGGGGTCGTCAGTGCTGTTCGTAATATATGTACAGCACTTCACACCACATTGAGTTGCCAGAGTAACACAGTACCCACCTGTCATGGCTGTGACGTAATTAAGGACCATCCTGTGCTGGATCAGTTCCTTCTTGTAGGCTTGTAACTCCCTTCCCGTCTACCTGAAGGTGTCATCATACATCTCAGTGATATTATCTATCAAGTTCGCTAGCGCATGGATATACCTATAATTTATAGTTCCTCTGGCAGTACGGGTGATGTCTAATGCGAGAAGGAACTGAATCCCGGTGGATTTGTGGATCATATCAGAGGCTGCGTGCTCTGCCCTATCTATGAGGTGTCTCTTGATGATGTGTTCATAGTGAGTATGAGTATAAGTAGCCTGAGCACTGCGGTGAACGTCTTTCATTTTATCGTGGGTTATGGTCATGACCTCCGGTAGTACTCTCCCAATATAACACAATCCCTCAGAGATCGGGGCAAGCCACTTGTATGCTTTCCTCCCACATATGAAAGAGGCATCATCTGGGAGAACATAGAGGACAAAATGTAACATCACCATATTGCAAACTTTCCATGTAAAGAAACCAATCCCTAGTTCTCTCATTTGCTCAGTACAAGTATCAGGCTGGATGATATGGGCACAATAACCTGACGATGCTTTTCCAACCCACATGGTCTTGCTTCCACGGGTATACCTATACCGAAAATACCTCCCACCGGTGGCTATCTGGCGTACAAGTTCAGACTCTATGGGTATCTTATCAGCTCTGTGTGAAAAGGTCATTGTCTGGTTATTCCACGTCACTTCCCAATTTCCTGGTTTTCGGTAATTGGAAATAATAAAACACAATAAGGACCTGTCTACATGATACTGGTGGAGCTTCAAACTAGGGGGCCTGGAGATATTGAATTTCTTGTCCACCGGTCTCCCACCCCGTAATTCGAGTACCTCATCTATTGCTAAAGGGTATGATACTAATCCTGACTTACTCTGACCTTGAGGTACCTTTGAGCACACCCAGCATTCTGTCTGGTTTAAGACCTTACCCACTAATGAGTGGTAATCACTCAACGGATGGTGTCCATGTCGATATTAAGGTTGGACTGACATCTCTGGATGCACCCATCCTCGACTATATTCTCACAATTCCTACAAATACAATATTCATCAGACAATAACCCTTCACAGTGCCTCCGAGCTCCATGACTACCAGAGCGCTTACTGATACCAGCCTTTACTCGAGTGATGTGCTGCTCCTGAGATCCTACAAATTCGTACTCACCATCAGAACCCATTCCAGATCCCTGCTCGACCTTTCTGGGACCCTCACCAAAACAAATTGTCCTGATCAAAAACAGAATTACTAGCAGAACCCGAAACGCAGTCTCTTGTGATAGATCCATTTCGTTAGGGGAAAGAAGGAAAATAAGAAGGAGAAAAAGAAAGGAAAATGCAGGGCGGGTGAAAAAAGAAAATGGTGCGACAACCACCTTGGTCTTGTTGCTCTCCGTGCTCAGGTGCCTTTCAGTAGTCCTGCCTCTCAACTTTCCCGGAACAAATACTCTAGTGATACGAGGCTCTCTTTGCCTTGCTCTTTGAACACACAGTTGACTTGGAACACACAGTTCACTTCGAACACACAGTTACCAAACTACTTTGTCACGAGTTCTCTCCGGGTCAGCGACCTGCTTGCAGTGGGACGAGTGGACCCAAGTCTCTCTTTCGGCGACCTTTAGTGCTGTCGTGCTGGTTAACAAGACTTGGTATGGTCCTTCCCACCTGTCTATGAGGCAACCTGAGCGTAAGAAATTTCGAATCATCACATAATCCCCAGGCTCAATGTCATGACAATTACTGTTCGGTAGGTCAGGAATCACCAGCTGTAGATTTCTTTGTTGATTTCTCAGCTGCTGGCTCATCCCAACCAAATATTTCACAGTCACTTAATTATTGCATTTCAAATCATCCTGGGGGTCTATCATTACATGAGGTTGTCGACCAAAAAGAATTTCAAAAGGTGATAAGTTAAGTGGAGACCTGGGAGTGGTTCTGATGCTGTACAACACTAGTGGCAAAGCTTCTGGCCACAACAATCCAGTTTCAGCCATCACTTTGCTCAGCTTGTTCTAATAGTGCTGTTCACTCTCTCTACGTTTGCACTCGCCTGTGGCCGGTACGGAGGATGTAGCTTGCTATTAATTCCCATCAGTTTGCACATGACCTGAAAGACTTCACCTGTAAAATGGGTACCCCTATCACTTTCAATCATTCTAGGGATACCATATCTACACACAAATTCCTGCACAATTTTCTTTGCAGTGAACGTAGCAGTATTTGTGGCAGCAGGGAACGCTTCTACCCAGTTGGAAAATACATCAATACATACTAACACATATTTCAAATTCCTACAGGGTGGTAACTGTATGAAGTCGATTTGTATTACCTGAAAAGGTCCGTGTGTAGGGGGGATATGGGATGGCTCTGTTGGTATTGTCTTACCAATATTCTTCCTCAAGCAAGTAAAACATGTCATTGCTCTCTTACCTGCATGAGAAGAAAATCCTGATGCACACCAGTAGGCTCTTACCAGCTTGCACATACCCTCTTTGTCCAGATGAGTCAGACCGTGTGCCGCCTTAGCTAGACTTGGAAGATATGCTCTGGGGGCTACTGGCTTACCGTGTCCACCTGTCCAAAGTCCTGAGGACTCCTGGCAATATCCCTTTGACCTCCAGACTGCCTTTTCCTGTAGGGAACACAAATTTTGCATTTCAATTTAACTGTTGGGTGTTATCAGTTGTGTGAAGTAAACCGTCTCTGGATGAGAGAAGAGAGGGGAATAATAGTAAATAAAAAAAGAAAATGTCAGGTTTGGAAATGTCAGGTTTGGCATTCACCAACAGGCTGTCACACCATCATGCATATCGGTGTCTGTACACAGTCTCCCTTCACCAGTATTCTTATTCTCAACCCTTTGTGCATGACCAGGCACACTGCATTAATACTGGTGTCCTTGTGCTGGTGAGATATACTGGATTTGGGCAGAACTCTGACGGACCGAGTAGGCATGTGGCGTTTGACCTGTAATCGGGTACATGTATTGTACCCTCCTGTCGGTGAACGTAAGAGATGAGGAGGAAACTTTGAAGAAAAATCACATAGAGGTTAGTAACAGATAAGTTTGTAGAGGCAAAGAGGATTTTATAAAATTTGACAACTGGATTGGGCACTATGGGGAATGATTCTCTACTCAGTCTGCTCCCCTTGATGGAAATATTCTGATGCCATTTCACCTTCCTTTTGTCTTGTGGAGAAGATTTTATTCCATTTGACAACAATAGGGAAATACACTCCTAATTGCAGATTGATTTGCCGTACATTCTCCTGATTGTATTCATCTGCGTCTAACTTACAATCTGTTATGAATTTCGTGGTGTCAATATTTGAGGGTAGACACACCCATCGCAATGTTCACCAACTTTGTTTGTTGGCTCATGGGCGTTACCTAACTCTTTAATGAACTTCTGGCATCCGACTAGATCTTTTCTGGGATCGGGGAATTCTGACATAATTGACCTTAACTCTGCCCGGGACCAAGAAGAATGCATGGCAATGTTCCTGATGGGAGTTACTCCCTGAGTGTCAGTCTTCCCATTGGGGACTGCAACCACCCTGACAGGATTTAATTCAATTACATCATTCTGGCTTGACTCTATAATGTGAGGAGCTATTGTCTCTGCATAGTGTGTGGTGAAGTACTTACCTGTAGACACAACCTCACTTATCCCTCCGCTAGGGGGCCTTGCTACAACCCTTGGTGGTTGGGCCGTGCCCACCTGAGTATCCTGTATGGTGGCTGCTAGAGAGAGTGCCGATATCGTGCTGGGTTCATCTTCCTGCTCACAGTCCTGGGGAAAATTTAAAACGGGATACAGCTGACAAGGGTTAGCGCTAGTACATTTATAAATTACTTTCCTATCCTGTACCAATGCACCATTGCTTGTAGCCAATTTCTCCCCATCAATATATGGTGGTGGTGGTGCGGTTGCCATTGTTTTCCCGCTAGGTTTGGAACCTGCTGTGCGAGCTAATTCCCTTTGCACATCCCCCTCTTGTTGCCACAAGTTTAAACAATCTGTATGTCTAATCCTTTGTTTTCTGGATTTTATCAGACATATCCTTATCCTTAAGTTCTGTAATACCTCTGGCTCAAAGCTGCCCACCCTAGGGAATAAAACCCTATCTTTGTCAGTCATACCTACCCATTTGTCACAATAAACTTCAGCATGTGGACCATATTTCCCACACATTATAAACCTTCCTGACCCTTTTGGCCTCAATTCTGTAGCCTGAACCCTGCCTAAACGTCTCTCACTTGAGCAACTGGCTCCCATATTTGTGGGTCTTTTCACTAAGAAAAATAAATTCCCACAAACACCAAAATACTCAATGCAAGCAGACGGTGGAAGTCTCTCCGAGCACCTTTCCACTCACCCACGCTGGCCAGTACAACGATACACTGTCGATAGTGGATCGCAATGTACCCAACTTAGGGCTAGTTATCTATATGCCCTACAATTGCTGTAGACCACCTAAACACCTAGTTCACTTTGAACACCTAGTTCATTTTGAACACCTAGTTCACTTGGGACTGTGAACACCTAGTTCAATTTGAACATCTAGTTCTTATCATGTAAGGTAGCGAACCCTACGCCTCCTCTACTAACCCAGTGTATCACGACGGGATCCCGAATTCACGGGGTTCAATACGTTCACTCCTACTTTCACTCACTCAAATACACTTTGTTTTTCTGTACAGAAAATTTTCACTCGTTCTGATCGGCAGCTTTTCCCTCAGAGGCAATACAGTTTAAACAAAAGTCTTATACTAATCTGCTTTTGAAACCGGATACTTATGTGCTATTGTAACATGGCTACTATCCCACCTTTTAATTGAACGAAACTATCGTGTAATTTGTACTTAGCATCCGCACTCTTATGCACTTTGCATAAACACACGACCAGCGCGCCTTTTACGCTGCGTGCGCGGTCCTGTACTTTGTCCGAGACACGTGTACAAAATCGTGCGTCCGCAATAAAACAAATCACACAACCTCTATAAATGTGGGCAATACTAACTATAATCACTCACAAACACAATCCCCGCTTGTTCTGTGTAATCCTTTACGACTGGGCCAGACCTGCGTGTTGTGCTTTATATTTACTTACTTAAATACTTGTATTTCAAATTTAACTATATAGCAACAAATGTATTCGATTTCACACAGATCTAAACAAATCTAGCAATCTAAACCTTGTGGCAGAGCAATATGAGAGGGTATGCAAAGTATAGGTGCCCTTTGTGCACGCTTTTGGCGCCAAAATAAAATTCACAGATTTTTAAATAGCTTTTTTCCTGTTTACCTACGGGTTCTATCAGCACCTCTCCAGACCAGACAGATCAGACGCAATCTAACAGCACACAAATAGGGTTTTTAGAACATCCACCAACCAGGAAAAGGTTACGTAGGATAACTTTCCACCCTTTGCTGATAGATTAAGTCTGCTATGACCTATTAGGCTGTGAGCATGTGAAAACTGGATCGAGCCCCGAATTGTAAACGTCGGTTTACATACAGGACTAAAAGCAACACTTTAAAAAGACATTCAATACACTCTAAATGGAGCCTCTGCGGCCGATGTAATCAATCCTTAGCCTACGTACTTTTTACACCATTAGCGTACAGAGCCCCGTACCGTGTACGTACCTTGCGTACAATCGCCGCACTGGCCGTACAAAGTACACGCAGTGCGTACACACTCAAAGATACTCCGTGAGCACTTAGCAGCTACACGTGTGACTGAAATACACTTATAACCTTAGCAGGGAAAGGAGACACGACACCAGATTGTATTTAAAATGCCGGGTTCCGACACACCAACATATAATTACTGAAAGGGGGTTACAATCACAATACAATACAATACAATAGAAAAATGGCTACAGTCAATGGTATATACGTTTTTGGTTTCGCCTGCGCTTCCCGGCCGGTCCTCTGTCATCAAGGGAGAAGACCTTCAGAGTCTGTGTATGACCGGGCATGCAGCTGGCCTTTTATACAATGGTCCAAAACCTAACACAATGGATACTGTAATCTCTTTGTCCATTGGACACAGGGATGGTCATTTACAGTACAGGAGAGATTATAGGCCAGTTTGAATAGGTGGGCGATGTCTGTTCCAGGTGCACTTGCAGGTGGTCTCCTCTGGGTTCCCGCCGCATACCAAATGTACAGTAAATACAGTTAATATTTATTCACTGCTCCTGCGCATAACTATTCGCAGGTGCATGCAATCTTCTGCAAACCAACACCGGAATATTGCCCTTAAAATACCCTACAGCTGGATACCAAACACTACCTTATAACCTAGTTCTGTCCCCTCCTATCCTGTAAAGGTGAATCCCTTTGTTCTGATACCATTTAAACTAGTGTAACTTGCTGGTGTGATGCAGGGAGACTATGTGTACATTGTGCACTATTTGGATTAAATATGTAATGTTTTTTTATGGCTTTTCCATGCGTTCACAAACTCTACCGTAAATACTCATACCACGCGCTAATACGCAGGACCGCGGGAGCGACCATACGCAAATTGCGAATATGTGCATACACGGCAGAACAAGTACGTGCACGGAGGCCATCTGTGTGTAGTTTGCACGTGATGTGTGTACTGCAATATTTTTCGACTTCGACAGCAGTGATAAGTGCAAGGTGATAACGCACCAGCCAGTCATTACGGGTTTGAAGAATTACAGTTAGAAGCTGATTGGCTGGTGCATTATCACTTTACACATATCACTGCTTTATCACTTCTCCAGGCTTAATACATCTGCCCCAATATTTTCACACAATTATTTCAACTGATTTTGTCAAGTAAATGTAAGATGTTCCTTTTTTTCAGATTAGACTAATTGGCCTATTTATGTAACCATATTTGCGATAAAACCTCAGAAAAAAAATGTTTTCTGAGGCTTGCCATACTGTTTTAGTTATGTAACCATTTAATATTAGGGTATTTACTGCAGTCCCTCTGCTGCTGGTCACAAAAGCAGTCCCCGTAACAATCTATTGGGACTGCAATAATAGACAATTTACCATGCTTTCTGGAACGTAAGCCCAGTAGCTAATGCTACCATTAGGACAGCATTAGCCCATTGTAGCCTATGTGCTAATAGAAATGTGCGAAACGTTTCAGAGGAATTTCATAATACTAATAAATCATTTGGACTATTGGAAAGTGAAACAAGTACATTGGGTCTGATGCAGACATGGTTGGGGTTGCAGTGATAGCGCTATATGGTAATGCAGCAGGAGGCGTCTATTAGGATCAAAACACTGACTTACCATCGGACGGCTTGTAGCACCCCCAGAGGCGAGGAAATCGTTGTGCAACAATGGAGATCCCCGGCCTCTTCCTTCCCCATAAACGGCGGGACAGGCGTCGGTTTTTACAAATAAAAGGCCGATGCCGCCGCCCTCCCTGCACCCCAGATGGCAGTAGATTGTCAATCACTGACAGTCTGTTGCCGTCCTGCAGCCTGTGTCGCAGGACCCATTCGCGCATATGCAAAACGTGTCCTGCGCATGCACAAAGTATTGATAATCGGTACTTTGCAACAAAAGAGTGCAGCTCCAACCACATCTGAATTAGGCTCATTATGCCTTGGGTAAAATGGGTTATGCTTGTAGATATGCTTTTATCACCTGTGTTCTGGTCCTACTGCCCTCTAATTGTAAGCTGATGCAAGATAGAGGCTATCCATATCCGCAGAATTAAAGCTGTAAGACTTCACTAAGGGGATGAAACAATAGTAAAGTGACAAACCTGTAATTTATTGCAGGTGTATTATGGACACTTAACCAATATCCTATTCCTAATTTTTTGCAAATTCATCAGGGTAAATTTACTAAAGCTTCTAAAACAGATAATTGGTGATGTCTACAGAAACCAATCAGATGCTGTCTATCATTTCTCTATTGCCTTTTAGAAAATGATAGACAGCATCTGATTGGTTGCTATGGGCAATATCACCAATTCTCTGTTTTAGAAGCTTTAGTAAATTTACCCCATCATCAGTGGGCCAGATATAGAATGTCTATGATTGGCCTAATGCTGAATGGGTTGTAGATGTGCAAAAAAACGCACACCTACAACTCTTTACTCTGCTAAGGCAGACAGCTACCCGCCATGTTTTGAGTCGCCCTGCAAACGGTCTGGACATGCCTGCGTTGTCCGGACCATGCCCCCCGCAATGCCACGCCCGAAATGCTGATGCCATGGCCCCCTCCCGCCCCGCAAACGCCTCTGCCTGTCCACCAGGCAGAGACGTTCTCACATGTGAGATGCCGTTGCATCTCACTGTGTGTGCACGCGCAGTGCGGCTTCTGCAAGTTGCACACTGCACAGGGCTTAAGCATGCGAATGCTGTCTGAGCTGCATTCCATGCTGAATTAGGCCCAATATTAACAGATTTGACCTGAGCGCAAATAGCTTTTTGATTTTCTCATAAGTTTCTTTGAGTGGCTGCATCTGTATAAGATAATGAGCTAGCAATATAGATTCTGGTAACAAGATAGCATTTGTTTTGTAATGACATACCACAATGCATGTTTATTCAGTAAAAGTGTATTGAGTATAATTACATTAAAAAAACCTATAAAAGTAAATGTGCATACCAGACTTACTGTGCCATCAACAGAGCCTACCATAAGGCAAGGTGACAGAATTCCTGAAAGCAAAAGAGTCTGTAGTCTTGTCTCCCAGACTGCAGTACAGTTTCTCTCTTACCCTGGTACTGTAGCTCCATTCCCGGCTCCAGAAACTGTACTGGATGAAGCAAACACTCAGGGCCGGTGCTAGGGTGTTCGGCGCCCCCCTGCAAACGATAAATTTGCACCTACCCATATTATACAAAGGGACAGTGTGTGGCAAAAAGGGGTGTGGCCTCACAAGGAAGGGGCGTGGTCACACAATAGTACCCCCATTTCAAATTATGCCACACAGTAGCACAATCTTATTCACATTACCCTGCGCATAGTAGTGCTGTTTATACACATAATGTCCCCAGTAGTGGCGCCGGTTATACACATAATAGCCCCTGTAGTAGCACCGGTTATACACATAATAACCCGTGTGGTAGCGCCGGCTATACACATAATAGCCCCTGTGGTAGCGCCGGTTATACACATAACAGCCCCTTGGTAGTACCAGTTATACACATAATAGCCCCTATAGTAGCACCAGTTATACACATAATAGCCCCTGTAGTAGCGCTGGTTATATATAATGCCCTCAGAAGTGCCATTTATGCAAAGTATGCCCCCCTCCCACTAGTGGTATTACCACTTAGTGGTACTGTGTGCGCGCACCAAAAAATGGCCGTGGCCAATGAAAATGGTGGCTTGATACACATATGGGGGGCCAGATACACATATGACCCCAACAGTTCCAGATACACATATGCCCCCACCGTGTCAGATACTGTATGCTCCTACAGTGCCTGATAGGCCCCCACAGTGCCAGATACACAAATGCCCCACAGTGCCAGACAACACAAATGCCCCCAGCAGTGCCATATATGCCCCCACAGTGCCAGATACGCCCCCATTGTGGCAGATACACATACTGTATGCCCCCAGTGCCAGATATGCTCCACAGTGCCAGATACACTGTGCCCCAAAGTGCCAGATACACAGTGCCCCACACACAGTGCCCCACAGTGCCAGATACACAGGAACCTACAGTGCCAGATACACAGTGCCCCACAGTGCAGATACACAAAGCCAGATACACGGTGCCAGATACACAGGACCCTACAGTGCCAGATACACATTGCCCCACAGTGCCATATACACTGCCTTCCACACACACACACATAGATAGATACACACACATATACATACACACACATACTGTAGATACACATACACATAGATACACACACACACACACAGATACACACGTAAAACTTTCTCACTCACGCTCCTTCAACATACAATCTGGCTGGCTGGATTTGTAGCAGTTTCTGTCCTCTTTAGCCTGGTCCTGTGTAGCTCCACCCCTCGGTGCCATTTAGCTTTGTCCCCTTTTTCGGACAGAGCCCAGGACACTGATGGACACTGCAGGGGAGTAGGGGGAAGCTTCAAGCTGCCGGCGCCGCTGCCTATCAAACGGTGTGACAGGTACAGCAGCTGGCAGCAGCAGCAGGGGGCCCAGTCGCAGCAGCAGGGATGCAGAGCAGGGAGAGCACCTCTCTAGTCAGGCGCCTACCTGCTTTGCATCCCTTTGCTGAGCGGGTAGCGCCGTGCCTGCACACACTGGTACACAGTCTAGTCATTCCTGCTTCCTGCTGCATGTATTATATGGTGTGAGATGAGGACCTGCAAAAAAAGGGAAGCACTGAGGAGGGAGATACCCCGGTATGCACTGGTCCTGTGGAAGAATCCCCATGACCCATGGGTTTACGGGTTGTTCATAAAAATGATAAGGAATCTTGAGTTCTCCTTTAAGCTACCAAAACCTTTTCAATGTGCGAGCATTTTGCAAATCTACTGTGGATCAGTCTGGCATTCATCTTACTCTTTGTATTGTGTCAGTTTATGAAGCACTCCAGGGTGTTTTCTACTTTTAAAGTATAGTCAAAAATCATTACATTATATTTATTGAGCATACAAATAAAATCAGCATCAGGGTTAATTAATTCTAAATTTTCTTTTGTATGTGTACCTCCTGATGGTACTCTTTTTAGAATAACCAGTCTACTACAGCTAGCGTATCACTATCTTTCATTAGTTTTCTTTGCAACCCTATTTTAATAATGGTATAAAGATTGCAAAACCACACTGGAGGACAAAAGATACAGAAACAGCTCTAGCTAGAGTAGAAATGAAAACCATTTACACGATGAGAACACTGCACCCGCAAGGGTTAAACGCAGGTTTTGAGACAAAGTGGTTTATTTGAATTAACTTTGTTTTATTTTAGTTTCATGTAAAAGTGAATATATAGAACTAATTATGTTTCCTTTGTGTTTTCTGTGTTTGGTGAAAATGAGTCTCACATGTGAACAGTAGTGGATCTTGCCACGGGCAAGCAGGACTTTTGCCCGGGGCGCCGCCTTCCGGAGGGCACTGGCGCCATCCAGAGGGCGCCGCACCATGGCAAGATCCGCCACTGCTGCCCGCTGTGTCCCCCGTCCGCCTCCACTGCCCGCTGCCGTCCCCGTCCGCCTCCTGTGAAGGGAACTAGACGCTATGCGTCTAGTTTCCCTTCGTAGAGAGTAACTTTGCTGAGCGGTGCGCGATGACGTCATCGCGCACCGCACAGCAAAGGTCCTCTCCATGAAGGGAACTAGACGCATAGCGTCTAGTTTCCCTTCGTGGAGAGGACCTTTTGCTGTGCGGTGCGCGATGACGTCATCGCGCACCGCTCAGTATTCAAGCGGCGCTAGCAATGTACAGGGGGCGTAACTGACCACGCCCCCTGTATTAGGCCACACCCCTTTTCCTGCCCGGGGCGCAGAGCGCCCTTGAACCGGCCCTGCATGTGAATGGTTACAATGTAAATACCATGATTAGTGGGCTTTTGGCAACATTGTATAAGCTATCCACAGGGGTTATTATCTAAATGTTTTCATATAAATCCTCCATTGATAGAAACCAGGGAGAGTAACATTGTTTTAAAGCATTGGTAACAGCTGTATGTATTTGAGGTAAGTGGATGATTGGTCACATGTGGCACTGATCCAGGAGAAAAAAGTTAAATACCCAAAAGTATTGAACAAGGGGAATCTTGACAAAGGAGAGCGCCATCTCTGAAACGCGTTGATCCCAGACTACTACACGAACTAGTGTCGGGAGACCGCAGTAAGGACAAGCCGCATCATAGATTACACCAGCCGCTAACACCGCTGACTGCAGAGGCGGATGCTGAGACAGCTGCTTCTTGTCCTGAGTGTCCAATGGTCTAATCCGGTCTGGTACAGAAAATTTCATGAACTTTTATATTGTTTTACATATGTGGATAAAGTTTTATCGTTGTGGGAATTAAAGACATCGTTTTATACTGGAAGTGAAAAGATACCTTTTTGTGCACGCGGGGAAGTAATACAATGTAAGTGTCATCACTTTCTAATAACAAGCAGACGATAGAGTGCAGTTTGAAAGAAACCTTGTAATGCATGTGAGAGTGAATTGATATGTAAGTAAATTCACTCTAGAAACACTGAGAAGAGATAGTCATTTAGAAAGATCCAGACGGTTATTATCTAGATGTGAGGGAGTCTAATGAAGGATTGAGACAACGAGGGACATAGTATATTTGATCATTTATGATAAGGATTGTACTTTAAATCCCGTGTGTAGTTTATCTAAGCGCAGGTGGTTTATATTTATTTTGTTGTGCCTATTATACTATTCTGAAATATGTTCTAAGCTATTTGTACACCAGCCATACCATGTTTTGCTTTCATACACAACAACATTAACTAATAGATTTCACCTAATGATTGACATCTACTGTATATCTCTATTGGATCTTTCACACTGCACCTCAAACCGGGTTGACATGGCTCAAACTCGGCAATATACCGGGTTATTTTTGCGATGTGAAAGGGGTATATTTGTAATACCCTGCTACGAGGTGAACAGGTGTGGTCCATTGGTCGAACACCTTACTGAGTTAGGAATGTCTGTTTCCTTGGTTCAGGCCTTTTTTGGGTTCTTCAGTATAGTTCAGAGAGGTAAAGAAGGTTGTCCAAAGTGATCATTTCAAACTAAGTTTTAATTTATTAAAGACGATAATGCTTTAATATTGTTTGAATTACTAATAACAAGTTAAGAGCTTCAGAGAAACATTTAAGATACCAATTTCTCCTAGTGCAATTATGTATTCACGCAAGGTGATATTATCTATCTTACCCAAGGTGTCGTCATCAATAGTTACCAAAACACTGAACTGAATATTACTATGCTAAATATACATAAATTCCTATATCTATATGATCAAGAATAAACACATGAATATTTGTAGATAACAAATACGTTTTCAACAATATATATTTCTATCATGGGGTTCAGTATATTGACAATAATACAGTTCAGCTGTTCCTTTACAGGTAGTGCACTGATAATGTTGCCTGTTTGTTTCTAGCTTAGCTAACAGTATTATATAGCAGCTGGTGAAAATAAATTGTATGTGAAACAATGATTTTCACTGTGATCCTATACTCTGCAATCACTTGAGGGGTTCCTTAACAAAAGTCAGTTGTAACAAATGGATCTTCTTTGTCTGTTATTAAGAGAATTTGCAATAAAGTATATTTTCCCTGTGTATTATAGAGGGATTCTACCTACTACAGGCACTGAGAGTTTCTTAAATCTTCATGTTACTGTCTATCAGCCTGTTGCTGTGATATGTAACTATAGAGGACTTCACTGTATACTGTGCAGTCCTTCGGATGCCTGGCTCCTTTTGTGGCTAATGAGCAGGGTCGTAACTAGGTGTGTGCGGAGGGGGCACCGCACATAGCGCTGCAGGCTAGGGGGCGCAGTTGGTAACACTTGTCATTTATCTGTTTTAATTACTTTCACTTGCAGATTTCCCCCTCTGTCTCTGTCTCTTACCTTGACCCACTTCTGTCGCTAATACCTATACAACATTCATGAACTCAACTTGAGATTTCTTTGTTATTCAGTCACACTGTCCTTTATTACATTTCAAGATGCTGACATACCCGGGATTCAAACCCATTACCGTCAGACACACTCAGTGTCGGACTGGGGCATGTAGGGCCTACCGGGGGAATGCAGTAGTAGGGGCCCATGTTTAGAGGTGTGGCCAGTCTGCAGAGGGGGGGTGTCCTGCCACCTCTTTGGTTTGACTAACAATTACAGAGTGCAACTTTTGGGCCCCTTCATAAATATATACAGTAAATTCAGCTGCTGCATGCATGATAATGTACCAGATTAATAACAGATTAATAACAGCAATGCTCTGTAGAAAATACACCATAGTTCAGTATAATGTAACATATGTATAATGTATAATTCAAGTGCACAGTCTGGAACCTGATCCTTAGAGCAGGAGGTGGGCCCCCAGGCAGTGGGGCCCACCAGTGGTTTCCCTGGTACCCCTGTGGGCCAGTCCGGGCCTGGACACTCTATTCATTGAGCTATCTTCCCTTGCATAGAAAGATAGATAATTCTAAGATAGAGAATTCTAACTATTTGAAGCTTACCTTGTATTTTGTGAAATGATCAGCATTGTGGCTGAGCAGACCTATGCAGTGTGTGCAGAGCCAGCCCTAGCCAATTTGATGCCCTAGGCAAAATTTTGGCTGGTGCCCCCTAGCACCGCCGCTAGTTCTGCATCTGACTCAGCAACACTCAGGCAGTGGGGCCCAGCGTGGGTTTACCCTGTGCCCCTGTGGGACAGTTCAACCCTGCATAATGCCAAACAGTAATGCTCATAATATTGCCCATTATACATATAATTCCACATAGTAATGCACCTTACATATATGCCCCACATTAGTAATGCTAGTAGCTTTTTTTTTATAAAACTTACGTTTGCTTGCTGGCGTGCTTGCAGTCAGTGTCTTCACCCATGCAGCTCCCTGGATAGTGACTGCGTTTTGTGAGATGGGGGTTTCAGTATAGGTGTGTTTGTGTTTGCGCTCGCACCCGTTAAAGGGGCACCCGTACAAAGGATGTGATTTCACAGGGTATGCCGTCCTTTGCAAGCCTCACCCTTTATTTTCGCTTGCTGGCTAGACACAGATAGCAGCAATATCCTGACACTGCCATACTTGCTGGTTATACAAAAAGACCAGTATCAAACATGTAGCAACAGTCCATTCTCTTCACTGTTCAGTGTGTTTGCTGGTGTCTGTTACTCCTGGCAACTGCATGCTCTTTATTTTATACTGCGGGAGCGATATGCTCTGCCCTCCAGTCTGACACATCCGAAAGTCACGCTGCACTGATGTTTCATATATAAATAGTGCAATGCAACTGACTGACCAAGTTACAGTGCAGGACAGCAGGGGAATTTTATGGCGTGGACTGACTGAGAAATAAAGTGTGGGGAGAACACTGCCCATGTTATGTCCCTGCAGACACCTGGGGTTTGCACAGGGACAGGGGGCACACACAGGATGGCAGTGTCCCCCTCCCTCATGTGCACAAGCTGTATAGGTGATGTCAGATTTATGTGGAGCAGTGTTCTAAAATACACATGTGGTATCATAAGGAGCCATCCAGGTATAACCTTATATAGTCAGTGAAAATGTCACAGGTCCAGGAATTGCAGTTACCAGGCTTCTGCTGTCTGAGGTCTCACAAGTCAAGGGCATTCAAGCATGTTGGAGGGAGTTTAAGGGACTGTCTGCATTCTATTTGCCAAATGTAAACAGCAGTGTACACAAGTACTGATTGAATACAATTGGAAAGTAACAGATAGTTTGCAGACTGTCCCTCCCAGCATGAGATACTGCAGGGACATGCTTGGATGCCCCTAGACAAGCTTGGATGTCCTAGGCAAATGCTTAGCCTGCCTATAGCTATGGCCATCTCTGAGTGTGTGGCTGAAAGGGATTGGATGTGTGGCTGCACACTACATAGATCTGCTCAATTATAATGCTGATTATTTTTTTTACAAAGTACCAGTAGCTTCATATAGTGTTCATAGTTTTTATGCAGGATCATATAGCTCAATAAGTAGGACGGTTGACTGGAATGCAACAGGTTATAGGTTTGAATCCTGGGCATGGCAGTGTATTGAAATGTGTTATTCAATAAAGGGTACTGTAACTGAATAACAACAAGCTCTCAAGTTAAGTGCACGAATGTGGCATAAAGAGGCAGGGCCGAAACTAGGATCTTAGTCACCTGGGGCAAGGCTGTAATTTTGCGCCCCCCCCCCCCCCCCCCCAAAAAAAAAATACAATTTAAAAAAACAAACAAACATAACCTATCAGACTAAAATATTCAGATTATTTAAAAAAAGGGGTTACTACTGGACAATATTCCCCTATGTGCCTCAAATGCCCTATGCATCACATGCTCCACCAGCGTGTTCATCTACATGCTCCTCTGTGTGTCCCCATACATTGCACTATATCATAACACTTCATTACTGCACTACATTCCCCTGTCCACTGCACTACATCACTATACTACATCCCCTACACGCTGAATTACATCACTACACTACACTACACTACATGCCCCTATGCACTGCACTTCATACCATATGTGCTACACTACATCACCTAATATGCTATACCACATCAGTGCACTACATGCCCCTATATACTGCAATACATTACTACACTACATACCCTATATGGTACACTTCATCATTGCACTACACCCCCCTATAAGCTACACCAAATTCCCCCATCTGGGAGGCAAAGCGGAGGTTGATACTGCTAACTGGGAGCACAGTGCACTTCTTTAGCTTGTACGGTGCACCGCACGCTAGTCGCAGCACTGCATGGCTAAGAAGAGAGTTTAAGACAGTAGCCGACATGGGAGAGATCCCAGGTACTGGAGCGCAAAGCATCAGAGCCAGCTGCAAGCAGACAGGTGGGTCAGATACATTGCCCTGGGAGCTGTCTGCTGTCTCGCTGGAGCAGCACAGCATTGCCGGTTAAAAGGAAAAACAAAACCTGCTCCTCTGTATCTCCTTGGCGCCCCTCAAATCCTGCACCCGGGGTGCATGCCCCCTTATTCCCCCCTTGTTACGGCCCTGAAAGAGGATTTGTGTCCAAATCCATTTTCTTGCAGTGGTCTATAAATGTGTGTGTATTATGTATATATAATGTGGGAAGGGTTATCATAGCATGGGCTTTCTCTGGGGTCAATCTTGTAATTCCCCTTCTCCACGAGGCATGTGCCTTATGTCCCTATTGGAAAAATGGGGGGGAGGGGGCAATTTTCTCTCTGGCACTGGGCACCAAAAGTCTATTACGGCTCTGCTAATGAGTCCCTTGTCAGAAAGGTTCTCTCTGCTTCCATGCTGTGCAATGGTGTTACAGTAGGTATGCAGAGGGACTGTAAAGAGGAGGTCTGATGCTTTCACTGTGGTTAGAGGCTAGCCTGCACACTATAAAGCCTGTCACCAGTAGTTAAAGCTAACAGCTGGTGTGTGATGAAGAGGCATGGGGCTGTGTGACATGTAATTACAGACCTCTCTGGTGGCTTGGTCCACTCTCACTGATAAGAAGATCACCACCCCTCTTGTGCTGCAGCTGCTGACACTCACATGTCTAGTCATGCCTCGGTCCCACCTCTGGCATCTCCTGGTTCTATCTGCTGGCTCTTTGCCTCCCTTCACTGGTAGCATGCCAGCCCCGCTCACCTCCTATTACAGTCGCGCCTCCAGCTCTGCCTCTTTACTGACATGCACAGAGGGGAGTCCGGCACTTGGAAGCCAGCTCTGCCTGGTCACTGCCCTACAGACAGTGGTGAATTCCCCTTTAGGCCCGTGAGGCATTTGCCTAGGGGCGGCACTTGTTTGGGGGCAGCACTTCATGCTTGTGTTAGTACTGTCAGCCCAAAAACCAGTAACTGCAAAATATTTCCACTGTACTGTACCATATGCCATCTTGAATGGAGTGTAAATGGGTAGGACATGCACATACTGTCCCTGTAAGTTGTCGCACTTAGTAATTAGGTATACATAATTAAAATGTCATAGTATTTTTATATTATTATATTCAATTGGCTATCATCAAATGAGGTCTTATAACCAATAAATAAAAATAATAAAATTAGGCAGACGGCGGGGAAGGGGGGGTGACCGTTACTGTTGTGCCTAGGGGCAACCTCACCCCTAAATCCGCCCCTGGCTACAGAGCTGTTGTTCAGCATTATGCAGCTCTCACACACAGGCGTGGCAGTCCAATCCATTACTGCACAGTCAGTCTCTTCCAGCATCTACCTCAGGACTCCCTTTGGCCAACTGCCACTCACTCCAAACTGTCACTTGCCGAAGCAACTGATGCCTCATGTGACCTGTTTCTGACTTCTTGAGCAGCTGCAGAGGTTGCTGGGAAATGTGAGCTGCCTGTGTCATCACATACACTATAGCGCGATGCACCATGTCGTACTTAATTCTTTGTATGGCGGGGTATTACATATTCACTTAAATGGGGGGAATTCAATTGTTATCGCCCCCGATCTACTGTCTAAAGTGACAAAAGTAATGGGTGCGATAGGGAAAAGTGCTGTTTGGGCTCCAAAATGGGTCACTTTTCACACGTTTCAGCTCGCCACCCCTTGGGAGGGGAAGGGTGCTAGATGAAATGTAGACGCTGGAAATACATTTTAATCAGGGACGTGCAGTCAGGGGAGGCAGGGGAGGCAGTGCCTCCCCTGTCATTAATGATTAAGATAATACAAAGAAGATGCATATGACACATATTCTGTGTCATATGTATCCTCTTAATATTATTCTTATCATTGCTCCTCTCTTTATGTGTTTGGGAGGCACCGATCGTGGTGCCTCCCGTTGTCACTGGGGAAAGGTATGGGAGCGGGGGGGCGGAGACTAGCCATGGGCAGTAAAAGCCCATTAAAAATATATGGGAAAGCGGCACCATTAGAGGTGCCGCTTTCATACAAGGACGTGCTTTCAACCTATGAAAGCACGTCCCTGTCAGTGAGGCCACAGTGATTGGCCAGCGGATCCGTCACTGGATCCGCTGTCAATCACTGTGTGGGCGACGCTGGCGGAGGAAGTGCGGGCGGCGGAATGCGGCGGTGGTGCGGGCGGCGGTGGTGCGGGGGCGGCGGAAGTTTACCTTTAGCCTGCAGAGTTTGGCAGCAGAGCGGTACCAGTTTCAAAAATGGCGCCTCAGCGTAATTTTTTAAATTCAAGATGGCCGCCGCGAGCCAATCACGGCTCGCCGCGTCATCGCCCCACTCCCTCCGGCTGACTTATATAAGTCAGCGCGAGGCAGAGGAGCGTCAGTCCCACGGCGGAGGAGTTCCTGTGAAGAGCTCCTGAAGAAAGAAGACGCCGGAAGTCCTGGATGGGCGGCGGCTATGCAAAAGAGCTTAGCAGCCGCCGCCCACCAGGTGAAGACGCTGGAAGCCCTGGGGATGTGGCGCCCCCCAGGTGAAGATGCAGGAAGCCCTGGGAAGGCGGCGGCCACGCTAAAGAGCTTAAAGGCCGCCGCCCCCAGGTGAAGATCCAGTTTAATAAAACTTATTTTTAAGACGTGTGGTGTTTTATTTTAATATTTTCTTTACAGGTAGACTACAGGTGCCAGCGGGCCCTTTATGTCCGGGCATGCTGGCACTTGTGGTTCTTTTCTTTTTTTTCAAGTTTATTGTCATCAGCCAAAGCAAGTTGACAGACGAAATTACATTGTACAGAGCATCAAGTAGTAGCAAGCGACAACATAAAACAAACATAAAAATAAATCATTAATTTAGCATACGTACAGCAGATGAGATGACACTAACCCTAAACCGGTTGGTACGAGTTAACAAAGTACAAAACCTCTTTCGCGATGGAAGTTTATCAAAAAGCATACTAAAAGGGTGCGCGCTATCTAGTAAAATGCACCTGGCTTTGCTTAAAACCCTACACCTATACAAATCATCAAAGCTAGCCAACGGTATACCAATGATTTTACTTGCCGTTTTCCTTATCCTTTCTAATGCC
The DNA here is from genome assembly GCF_028390025.1 of Pseudophryne corroboree. Lineage (NCBI taxonomy): Eukaryota > Metazoa > Chordata > Amphibia > Anura > Myobatrachidae > Pseudophryne > Pseudophryne corroboree. The sequence continues at coordinate 581,835,913 of NC_086449.1, read as the reverse complement.
CATCGATCTTTTAAAGTGCAGCCTCCATACCATGCCACAATCCCATAACTAAGAATGCTCTCTATCGAGCACCTGTAAAAATTTAACAGTGCTGGGGCAGGCTTGCTGGGACCTGTATACCACCTGTAAAGAACAATATTAACATACAATGAACCCCGCACCCACCGCCACCAGGGGTGCGGGGCATAGCACTGGGCTATCAGCCCAGTGCTGGTTATTGTTCGGGAGGGGGGACCCCATTTTTATTTTTTGGGGTTCCCACTTTCCGAGGAATTCCAACCCTGGGCTGACTGGCTCGGGGGGATGATTAATGTTATGGCAGGGGGACCCCACACTGAGTGTCTCCCCTGCTATGGCATTACTCCCCCTGGCTGGTTCTGCCTAGTGCTGGTTTTACTGATGTGTCGGGGGACCACACTTTTTTTTTTTTCAGGGGGGGGGGGGGGCCTTGTTAGCTGCCAGGGCCTCCCCAACCAGTGACCTCACTGCACGTCACTGATTTTAATCTCACCCAATTAATGTTTTTGCATATCATGTTGGACTGAGGAAGGTGCTATTGTTCTGCCCTGAAGGGTTTGCTCTTTTCTACGATGTTTACATATTTATCTGGATGTACTAATAAAATGCTCAAATTAGCATTTTTTTTTTTTTATATTCCAGTTTTTGGTGTGTTGCACTGTCCTTTATGAATTTGGACAACACAAAGGTGTGAGGTGACATTGACTAACATGAGCATTGTCCCTCCTCAAAAGGAGTCTTCAGTGAGGTTCACCACTACATGAGAGTCACTTTGTTGGGTGACTATGTATTAAACAGTTGCAATAATTGTAGCTTCCCAATATCTCTCCTAAAATACTGCTTGCTTAAGTCTCATATAACTTTAATTTGACTTTTGTGTATTTTGATGTTTTAATTACTGCACATTTGTCAAAATGTTCCTAGAAAAGCATTTTCCACAAAAGTTATAATTTGTGTTCTTGTAGAAGCTTAGGACAAGACCTTCAGCTCTGCCAAAGCAGAGGCAATGTAAGGTTGAGGGGCAAGATTTACTAAGCGTCAGAAACTGATGGGACTTGCCACGGATTGACGATGGGTTCGTAGCCTCAAATACAGCATATACTGTAATATAGGACATTTTGACCTTTTAAAGACATTCTGCCGTTAATTCCCAACAGTTTCTAAAGCCCTATCCCAGTGCAAGACAAACACAAACTTGCCATCATCCTGCTGCACTTCACAGTCCTGCAGCTTCACTTCACAGTCCTGCACCTTCACTTCACAGTCCTGCACCTTCACTTCACAATCCTACAGCTTCACTTCACAGTCCTGCACCTTCACTTCACAATCCTACAGCTTCACTTCACAGTCCTGCACCTTCACTTCACAATCCTGCAGCTTCACTTCACAGTCCTGCACCTTCACTTCACAGTCCTGCACCTTCACTTCACAGTCCTGCAGCTTCACTTCACAGTCCTGCACCTTCACTTCACAGTCCTGCAGCTTCACTTCACAGTCTTGCAGCTTCACTTCACAATCCTGCAGCTTCACTTCATAATCCTGCACCTTCACTTCACAGTCCTGCAGCTTCACTTCACAGTCCTGCAGCTTCACTTCACAATCCTGCACCTTCACTTCAGTCCTGCAGCTTAACTTCACAGTCTTGCAGCTTCACTTCACAATCCTGCAGCTTCACTTCACAGTCCTGCACCTTCACTTCACAGTCCTGCACCTTCACTTCACAGTCCTGCACCTTCACTTCACAGTCCTGCACCTTCACTTCACAGTCCTGCAGCTTCACTTCACAGTCCTGCAAGAAGAGCAGCCAACAGCAGGGCCATTACTCAATGCTATCTGGGAGGGGGATATAGCATTCCCCTCTGTAAGCATCTGTACAATGGGATATTTTAGCAATTTGAACACAAGCGTAATGATCAGATTGGACAAGATCTGGCTGTGCAGCCCATATTCTTACTGTATATTGTGGCCATGTTGGTCCTTATTGCCCAATATTACTGCATGTGTGACCAGCATTAGTTTATCCTGCAGAGGCTGTACTTAGTCTGTATGTTCCACAAGAGTAATTAATGGCTACAATTGCTGTGTGTTCTGCGGGAATCATTTATCTGTAAGTCATCACTTCTGATCACATGGAATCAGCAGCATCATCAGAAATGGCAGCACTGAAAGAGTTATGTTTATGACTGGGTGTGATATGTTGAAATGTTGCTTATATATATATTTTTGACTTAGAAAGGAAGGTGACAAAATAACCCACTATCTGGGGATGACAGAATAACTGTCATAGGAGTATGATGCAGCCTGTTCCTCTGTCACTGTGTCCCCTGTCACCTCACCTCACTGCCCTCTAATTCTATCATCAGGCTGTCATGCAGACTTCAGGTCAAATGGACATTTTGATGTGATGCAAAACTTTTATATAAAAAATATATACTGTATATTTATAAACAAATAAAACTTTTTGCCATGGAAGGTCTATTCCATATACTTGTTTTGGCAAAAGGGGGGAGAGAAAGACAGAGTACCTGGAATTGAAAGCAGGGATTCCCATGGAACTTACAAGTACATGGCCAAGAGTGGGTTTAATTTAACCTTAAATGTGTTTCCTTTTATATGGAAGATCTTACTGACATTATACAAACTAGCAATGAATCATGTCAGTAACATATCAGTCAAAAAACCTACCTAAAGTGCTATATATGGAATGTATTATGTACAAACTCCAGTAACATGGCGCACAGTACAAATGGACGTCATGGTCTTTTTTAAAAAACAAATGTTATACAATCAGTGAAGAGATTAGTTAAACTTTACTTTTTTTTAACTGGTTCATCAAATGCGAGCACTGGCCAATGACCGATAATCTGTTTGAAGGATTCAAGAAACAAGTCTCAGGTAAGCATAAGTTTCATTAGGTTTTGGTACGCAGAGCTTTTTGTCACATATAGATTTTGAGTCCATCATGTTTTACTGCCTGATTCACTTGGAAGCCGCATTCTTCTTATGAAATATATGCATATATTTGTATGTACTGTATATATACAGTACATACAAATATAAGCACCTGATGGGATGGAGCAGACAGAACTGTGAAGGTAGAGCTTATAGGGATAGTTCCGCAACAGGTTGTTGATACAGACGTTAACCAAAATAGGTTCTTGGTCTGTGACCGACTTTAAACAAATAATGTACATTCAGTGTATCAATTACCAGTCGGTGGTGCTCCCAGAGTCAGTAGGTTTAAAGCAAAAAAACGAAGAGGAGAAAGACTCTTTGTTGGGGCACTCTTTGTCAAATATTAGACATTTAAAATATAACTTTTAATAATTTTATTAAAAATAAAGTGACACAGTTAGAGATATATTGACAAATAATGATGCATATCAATTATGCTTATCTTAACAAATTATTTAACAAATGTAAAAATAATGAACGCCTTGGTGAAAATTATTAGTAATTAATAGATAATTAATTAAGCTGGGAATATGTCTGTCTATAGTGTACGACAGATTATTTTTCTAGTCCCAAAGAGAAAAAAAGGGATACCTTGGTTTAGTTACCTCCGTGTTTATAAGTGCTTCCAATGAAAAGGAGAGTATATGTGATCTGACAGATTAGAATGTTGCCTATGTGGGTTCTTGAACACCTTCTGCTCTATGTTTAGGCAGCCGTGTACCCGGGAAGGCTTTTACTTAATGAATATTGTATTATTCGACTTTTTGCTACAGACAGAAGTCTGAAAGTCTGAATAATTGCTGATTTGGTATGAAAATATACTATTCACACAGGTAGTATAATAAAAATAAATAGAGAGAAAATTAATAAATTGGGTATATAGTGTATATGATAGTTACTGCTAGATTTTATTAGGATACAGGAAAGACAAGGTAAAGAAAAAGATAGAATAATTTGAGGGGGTGTCTTACTTCTGCTGTTCAGCTGGGTTGTTTACTGCACCTGGTGTTCACTGCTGGTCCCCCACACAGTTACTGACCAGGCCTGCCACAGATTTGCTTCCAAGATCGAACGGGATCAGGCGTATCCTGTGGAGTATGGCCGTAATCTGCTGAATGAGAGAGTATGACTACCAAGATGCTTCTGCTGTCCAGATTAGTGGATGAGAGAGCATGAAATTTATAGACTATAGACTATAGAGTATTGTGTTTAGATCACATAGATATATCCATCATAGTTTAACTCATATTGCAAATTAAAGCACATAAGCCAAGGAGGTCACTCGATAAATAATAGAAAATAATATAGTAGATCTTGTTGCCCTAAATGGGCACTTCCTAGATAGATAATGATAATAGAGAATAATATCTTGTTGCCCTGATTGGGCGCTTACTAAACCGAAGTATTCCTTGTCTGGGAGTGGGCTGCGCAGTCCCACTGGATCCCACTGCACCAAACGGACCGTTTCACCATAGAATAGGCTTGCTCACTGGTGGTTAGTGTGGCTAGTCATAAGGGTATATATTAGGTAAGTTTAATTACCTGAGTGGCCGCCGGTGATTAATAGGAACACGCCGTGTATAGCTGGCGGTTCCGGAAATGACGTTGAGGCCAGGACCGGAGTAATGGGAACGTTCCACAGCTTTGCGTGTCACAGCCATTGCATTCGGCTGTTGCTCTTTCTGATATACAGCTTATATGTGTTCTTCCTGATATACAGTCTATAAATTTCATGCTCTCTCATCCACTAATCTGGACAGCAGAAGCATCTTGGTAGTCATACTCTCTCATTCAGCAGATTACGGCCATACTCCACAGGATACGCCTGATCCCGTTCGATCTTGGAAGCAAATCTGTGGCAGGCCTGGTCAGTAACTGTGTGGGGGACCAGCAGTGAACACCAGGTGCAGTAAACAACCCAGCTGAACAGCAGAAGTAAGACACCCCCTCAAATTATTCTATCTTTTTCTTTACCTTGTCTTTCCTGTATCCTAATAAAATCTAGCAGTAACTATCATATACACTATATACCCAATTTATTAATTTTCTCTCTATTTATTTTTATTATACTACCTGTGTGAATAGTATATTTTCATACCAAATCAGCAATTATTCAGACTTTCAGACTTCTGTCTGTAGCAAAAAGTCGAATAATACAATATTCATTAAGTAAAAGCCTTCCCGGGTACACGGCTGCCTAAACATAGAGCAGAAGGTGTTCAAGAACCCACATAGGCAACATTCTAATCTGTCAGATCATATATACTCTCCTTTTCATTGGAAGCACTCATAAACACGGAGGTAACTAAACCAAGGTATCCCTTTTTTTCTCTTTGGGACTAGAAAAATAATCTGTCGTACACTATAGACAGACATATTCCCAGCTTAATTAATTATCTATTAATTACTAATAATTTTCACCAAGGCGTTCATTATTTTTACATTTGTTAAATAATTTGTTAAGATAAGCATAATTGATATGCATCATTATTTGTCAATATATCTCTAACTGTGTCACTTTATTTTTAATAAAATTATTAAAAGTTATATTTTAAATGTCTAATATTTGACAAAGAGTGCCCCAACAAAGAGTCTTTCTCCTCTTCGTTTTTTTGCTTTAGAACTGTGAAGGTATAAAGGTATGTTTTGTATTTATTTCACTTTGTTCTGACGAAAGTGTAACAACTGAAACGTTAACAAAAGGGGCGTTGGTCTCTTGTTTTCTGTGACTGAAAAAGACCCTGTTGAGTGACACCGTTTGGAAGTTGAGATATATATCTATATATATATATATATATATAATATATTAATAAGAGCTTATATGCGAACTTAGTATGCCGGATTCTCCTCCAAATATAACTTTGGTATGCTGCCCAGTATTACTGCTATATACTTTTCACGTTATTATGCAACACCATGAGGTGCATGTTTTCTCTTCACCATCTCTAAATTTACTATCTATCTGTCAGCATTGTTTTATTGGAAGACAAGCTGCCACCCACAAATATTGGATACTATATTGGATAGTGCCATCACTCTCCCACTAGCAGAAACATAATTTTATATATATATATATATATATATATACACACACAGTGTGTGTGTGTATGTGTATATGTATATATATATATATATATATATATATTACATGCATTTTGCGGAAAGAACAGCACTCTCAAAACTATATTAGAACTTGCTCTGGTGTACGCCAACAGGAACACAAGTATACTATACAGGCAAAAGTGCCATTCAGTGGACACACTCAGCTCATTCTACAGATTTTTACAGCTCAGGCACGCTATACAATCACAGTTCGGGGATTCTCCACCGGCGCTCCTCCCTTTCCCCATAAAGGCCTTTCTATGCGCATTGGGTCGAGTTAAGGTGATCTCCTTCACTTACTCGTACCTTATAAAAATAATTCATGCGGACCCGCTCTCGAACCTTCGGGAGCGTGATCTGGGCCCCATAGATGTTGAGGACTGGGAGGTGGCGCTGGGGAACTCGAGCCAGGTCACCAAATCACTACTGTTCCAACAAATCCAACTCTTTATATTACATAGATCATGTATGACACCGAATAGGTTGGCCAGATTTGGGGCTGGTGGCGCAGCCACCTGTCCTAAATGCGGAGCCGCTGGCGGATCGTTCTGGCACCTGGTGTGGGAGTGTCCATCCTTACAGGCGTTTTGGGCTGGGGTCGGTCGATTCTGGAACGTACGGGGATACCGAGAGGAATGTTGACTCCGGGATTTAGCATTCTGGGAATGGGGGGACCTGAATCTGGGTCTAGGTGGGAGGACTTATATGCTCGCAGTATCTGCGCCCTCGCCAAGGTGTGTATTGCGCGGACATGGATGGCCGCACATTCCCCTACGATGTCTGCTTTAAAGGCCCTGGTGAATGACACAGTACTGAAGGATCGGTATATCTATATGAAAAATAATGCCCTTCCTAAACATGAGAAGATATGGTCCTATTGGATTACTTCTACATATTCTTTCCCTGCCCTTAGAATTTAGAATTTAAAGAATTAATTAATTGACATGCCGCATGCCTTCTACGACAGCCCAGCTGCCTGGGTCCCGGGGGGACGAGCCAGGCTCCTCTCCCGTATTACACACTATAGGGATTACGCACCTCGCCTCGCACAACTGTGACTCTAGGCCAGATGGAGTTGTTTTGATTTGCTCTGTTTATGGTTTGTAGGCTTTATCAGGCCTTATAGTTGGGGGGGGGGGGGGTTATTGTAGTATTTCGGGGAGAAAACAAGAAATGTTAGTATGTGTTTGACATTTGATTGCAGACTTCAGAGAACCTGGTATATGCAGAATGACAATGGGGGGTCATTCCGAGTTGTTCGCTCGTTATTTTTTTGTCGCAACGGAGCGATTAGTCGCTAATGCGCATGCGCAATGTCCGCACTGCGACTGCGCCAAGTAAATTTGCTATGCAGTTAGGAATTTTACTCGCGGCATTACGAGGTTTTTTTCTTCGTTCTGGTGATCGTAATGTGATTGACAGGAAGTGGGTGTTTCTGGGCGGAAACTGGCCGTTTTATGGGAGTGTGTGAAAAAACGCTACCGTTTCTGGGAAAAACGCGGGAGTGGCTGGAGAAACGGGGGAGTGTCTGGACGAACGCTGGGTGTGTTTGTGACGTCAAACCAGGAACGACAAGCACTGAACTGATCGCACTGGCAGAGTAAGTCTCGAGCTACTCAGAAACAGCACAGAGAAGTCTTTTCGCAATATTGCGAATCTTTCGTTCGCAATTTTGATAAGCTAAGATTCACTCCCAGTAGGCGGCGGCTTAGCGTGTGCAAAGCTGCTAAAAGCAGCTTGCGAGCGAACAACTCGGAATGACCACCAATATACGGTCCTGCGACTACCAGCTTCATCATGCATTATATATAATGTTTGAGAAGGATATGGGCGTTAACATATTGTGTAATAATAATTGAAGTTCCCAGTGTACACTGAAATGTCTGTAACGATTTTATCCTTGTTGAATAAAAATACTCTATTAAAAAAAAAAACACACTCAGCTCATGTGATCCAATGTTTTGGAGTTTAATCGTTGATGATAGATTATAATCCAAAACGATGAATCACATAGGTTGAGTCTGTTAAATTTTTATGGTTCCACTGAGTGACGCTTTTTGTCTGCTATATATATATATATAGCCACTGCACAGCCAAGCACCTCAGTGTACATGGAGGTTGGAGAAGTGGTAAAATACACAGTGGGTATTATTTAATCTGTTTCTCAGACAGTGCCCCCACAGGAGTAATGTTCTCTTGTTGGATTTGCAGGCCTTGGTAAGGTCCACCAGCGGTTGACGTACTACAGTATAAATGACTTGTGTTAACTGTACAGTTTGTAGTATGTAATTTATTAACATTTTATTACTTAGTTCCAGCATATTCCATTTCATTTTATAATTGGGAATGTTGTATGTTACTCACACTTGTATATATATTTTTTTTTTAGAAACCTGGAAGGCTCTTGGAACATCGAACAAAGCTCTGGATGGATTTCCAGTAGCCCTGCAATATAGTAAATTATGTAGTTGAAGTAGCATTAACAAGCACCTGAAACCATTGAATTGGAACAGAATATTATCCAAACACCTGAAAGGGGTCCTGAACTTGGACCTAGACTGCCTCTTAACCTCCAGACTGAAGTTGGACTCCCTATGGTCTTTCAAAAATTTGTTCTGGATCTCTGACAGTCTACTCTCTGACAATGGAACGCTCCTCTTGAACTGGCATTTCCCTCTGCAAACCTGGCAGCTATCTCTAGCAAGTTGGCAGCTCTCCCTGATTAATCGGCAAAACATCTTTGTACTATTGCAGCCCTTCTGTTAAACTGATAGCTTTCACTGTGAGTGTAACACCCCAGGGTTGGCAGGTATCTAAGTGCTTGGAAGAAGTATTGCAGGTGTTAGGTGGCTATGTGACAGACCCTTTCCCTAAGATGTTTTTTCCCATATCTTGTTCATTGTACCTTGTTCAGAGAGTTAGAATTCGCAATAGTAATGTACTGACAGCAATTCCAACAGGAATTTCTTTTATTGAGCCGCAAAGAACTCTGGATTGAATATAGGGATTCGTTATTTGGCAAAAACGGACAATCACAATAAAAATGATGAATTAAAGAAGACAAGAAAATCACATTTGACTACAGCTCACAATACACTGAAACATTCAAAATTCCAATGGTTCAATTAATCTAATGACAGATACATGCATATTCCAAGGAAAAGAAGACAACAATGAGGACAATGAAGAAAATGATTTAAGGATATTGTTTCAATGGCAATCACTACTTTTGTCACTATCCCTGATAAGAATGTCCCAGTCTTCACCAGCAATTTTACATTGTAGCTCTTAGATCCGACAATGCCACAGTGTTGCAGTGGGGCTGTGGGGTAACTGTTCCTGTTGCACAAGGAACGGAGATCCTATAGTGCCACAGTCTTGCAATGGGAGGGGGGTATTTAAAGGCACTTGTGAAGTAATTTTAATCTTGAGTTTTATTGTTAGCAGAAATGTCCCTGTCCTTTAGTATTGCAATAATAAGGTATCTTAGGATCTCTAGCAATGCAACTTTCTCTGTAGTAATTATTCCTGGAACAAATAAATCAGTCTTTACCCTTTAATGCAACTCAATGTCTCTCTCAAGTTCCTCTCACAAGTAATGTCTCTTTCCTGTGTGTTCAAGCAGGGGCTACTCTGTTGGATGTTCTATTAAGGGCCTGGTAGCTCCACTTCTCTCCATGCAGTTATGAGCAGTAAGTGTTTGACAAATGGACAATTGGGTTTCGCACTCACCCATTTGCAGTCTGCAACACATTCAGTGCTTACTCACGCTGAACCTTACAAGTTATTCCACTCTTTGATTGGACTAGTCTCAGCGGCTTTCAGCTTCTCAATATGGCTGCACCTCCATGCCTCTGCATAGGCCTGGTGGAGTGCGCCCCCCAGCTGCGATGTATCATGCCTGCTCTCCCGGTTCCCGGCACTAACAGAAGCAACCTGCTGCTCTAGCTCTGCAGCGCTGCTCTTCCCCACCCTGCATGACCACCCGGTTTGCTCCGTTTCAGCTTCTGCCACTCCTCATAACACCTTCATTGGCTTCTCTCCAACTCCTCCTCCTTCTTTCCACAAGGCTCCTCTTGCTCTTACTCTCTCTGTCCAATTGGCTATCGCCACCTCACCAGTAAAGTACAGTACCAGTATGGACTCCGCTCCATCCTTTAACCCCTGCTGTACCAGCAAAACACTCTCCAGTTTACAAACACTGTGATTTCCATGTTTAATGCAGCACACATAATTTTCCAGGGTGTCACATGAGACATGCAGCTCTATTAAAGGGCTTGACAGCCATTCTCATTGCTTATAGTTTTACTATAATAATGTCTCTTTAACCTTTCACTCCACAGTATACATTTTCCAACAGACGTATAGGACTCAGCTGTGTTGGTGCCTGTCCCAGTGATAGACATGCCTTACCTCTTTATGGTCACAGGCTTAAATTTCTACTCCTTTGTCTCCGCTTTTGTCCCAGTATCTCCCCCAAGAGCGTAAGTTCATTACCAGGTGCCCGGAGGTGATATAAAAAGGTGGAACAACCCCCCCCCCCCCCCCCCCTCAGTGGCTCCTGATTACACATGTAATGACATCCCAGTGACTTGCCAATTACATCTGGGAGAATAAAGATTCCTTATTGCAGCTAGTTGTTGTGATAACAAATCTTTATTTACAGGTGCTGGCTGCAAACTCTAATAAATAGACCCCTGAGGGGGATTTTATAAAAGCTTGGAGGGAGATAAAATATTGAGAGATAAAGTACCAGCCAATCAGCTTCTGCCTAACATTTTACAGGTTGTGTTTGTAAAATGACAGGAGCGAACTGGTTGGTACATTATCTCTCACAATTTTATCTCTGTAGTGTCCAAGCTTTGATAAAATCTCCCCTAAAGTTTTATTATACTAATTACAGCCGTGGACAAACGTTTTAAGAATGACACAAGTATTGGTTTTCACAAAGTTTGCTGCTTCAGTGTTTTTAGACCTTTTTGTCAGATGTTACTGTGGTATATTGAAGTAAAATTACAAGCATTTCATAAGTGTCAAAGGCTTTTTTTGACAATTACATTAAGTTTATACAAAGTCAATATTTGCAGTGTTGACCATTCTTATTCAAGACCTCTGCAATTCGCCCTGGCATGCTGTCAATCAACTTCTGGTCCACATACTAACTGATGGCCGCCCATTCTTGCCAAATCGATGCTTGGAGGTTGTCAGAATTTGTGGGTTTTTGTTTGTCCACCCGCCTCTTGAGGATTAACTACAGGTTCTCAATGGGATTAAAGTCTGGGGAGTTTCCTGGCCATGGACCCAAAATTTTGATGTTTTGTTCCCCAAGCCACTTAGTTATCACTTTTGCCTTATGTCAAGTTGCTCCATCATGCTGGAAAAAGCATTGTTCATCACCAAACTGTTTTTGGATGGTTGGGAGAAGTTGTTCTTGGAGGATGTTTTGGTACCATTCTTTATTCATGGCTGTGTTCTTAGGCAAAATTGTGAGTGAGCCCACTCCCTTGGCTGAGAAGAAACCCCACACATGAATGGTCCCAGGATGCTTTACTGATGGCATGACACAGGACTGATGGTAGCACCCACCTTGTAGTTTCAAGGTCCCAAGTAATGTTGGATGACTTTTTCTCCCATGTCACTCAACTTCAGGTAATTGGGAAATCCAGGGAGTAGACTGTTAAAGCTGTGAGAAGAATGTCTTGTATTTTCATCCTCCTTCTGGCTCTTCCCACCTAGCTCCTGTGTGATACCCTGGAACTGAAAGGGTTAACAGGTACTAAAAGAGTTAATGGTCATTCAGTCTTATCACTGATTGGGGGAGTTTCTGGACACAGCCAGTTTTCAGGCTGTGTGATCAGGAAGTGAAAGTAAAAAAGGAGAGCAAATTTACAGTGTGCTGAATGGAAGTGGGAGGCAAAAGCTAGTGTCCAGGAGGAAGGCCAGTGCTGGGAACGGGAGGAAGTAGGTCCCGTGGTACCCTTGCAATAAGGGCATTATGGGAAGAGTAGCAGTGTGTGTGTGTGTGTGTGTGTGTGTGTGTGTGTGTGTGTGTGTGTGTGTGTGTTGCTGTGAAAAGAGGGAGAAAGTTAAAGCCTATATCTGCACTGCAATATAAGAGTCTGCAGCTTCTGTGAGAGCCCCTGTAAATAACATGTTGAGAGTGCAGTCAGTCACAACAGGGTACCTGACAGAGACATACTGCAGTGTGAAATCAGCAGTATCCAGAGTCCAGTGAAAAGGGAGAAGAATGAGCCATGTGTGTGTCTTGGGAGAGGACGTATCTGGGTGAGTAGTTGTAAGCCACGCTGCAATCTTAGGAGCCCCCCCCCCATTGAGTAGAGTCCTTGTTATGTACCTGTAAGAGGAGTGTGGAGGCTGTGAAGGTCCCCAGCGAATAGGGAAAAGCACACCGAAGAGAGTGGCCAGTTGGATAGGATGTGGTGTTAGCACCTCATAAAACAGCATTCTGACTCCTCCTGCCTCCCCTGATGCCCAAGACAGCCAGAATGAAGAGACAGTATCAGTGCGTGCTGGGCACTGTAGTAACAGGCCCCATCTTGAATGTTGGTGGGCAGGGCTCTGATGCAGTGCAGCCCACCAGTGATTTCCCTGGGCCCTCATTTTATCAGTCCAACTCTGTCCAGCAGTGAGGGATGAGGACCAAAATTTTGCCCCATAGTAAAGTGTAAAGAGCCCTGCACACTGACTTAGGTCTGATGTTTTGTCGATAGAGGATATCAGGTCATGGTTGCCGACTTTCTGGCTGCCCCCTCTGGAAGGGGGCAGCCAGGTCAGCACAACAATGACCAGTCTGGGGGCGTGGCTAAAAATAGGGGACGGGGAGGAATGGGACACGGCTGGAAAGGCTATGGATGTGGGCATGGCTGCGCTATTGCATCTTCAAAGCCACATCCCCCGCTATGCAATGCTGCGATTACCGGCATTGAACAACAGGGGGCATGGCTACGATGATGTGATTCAAATTACATCATCGGCCTCCCAGTCTGCCCATTTTACTATGTAAATGGGCTGCGGGGTGGCAGGGATAGCGGGGCTGTGGGTGGATCCGGGAAGTGTGCCCACTTCCCCAAGCGGCCTGGAGCTTCACCTGATTTTTGGGAGCCTCCAAGAAGTTCCGGCAGAGTAGGCAAGCATGTCTCGGGTGCCTCAGAGAACCAGAGCAATGTAAAGCTTCAAAGGACATATCAGGAGTCTGTGCTAGGTATGGGCTCAGTAAGTCCTTTCTGTAAGGCCTATAGCTAGTCTATCACTGGTGGTGCCACCTAACTCCTGGTGACCTAGGCTGTAGCCTAACTAGCCTAGTAGTTGATCAGTCACTGATGAAGTGTCAAAACTCTTCACAGCCAAAAGGGCCTGTTACACATGATGTACTCTTGCCAGTAGTGGAGATTTATGATGCATATTATAATCTGCAGCTAGGTGAAATTAAGAAAAGTATTTTGCAGAATGTGTATATTAGCAGATAACATACATTGCAAACAAGCATTTCAGTGTACAATAGTGGTCATTCCGAGTTGTTCGCTCGCAAGCTGCTTTTAGCAGCTTTGCACACGCTAAGCCGCTGCCTACTGGAAGTGAATCTTAGCTTATCAAAATTGCAAACGAAAGATTAGCAAAATTGCGATTAGACACTTCTTAGCAGTTTCTGAGTAGCTTCAAACTTACTCGGCATCTGCGATCAGTTCAGTGCTTGTCGTTCCTGGTTTGACGTCATAAACACACCCAGCGTTCGCCCAGACACTCCTCCGTTTCTCCAGCCACTCCCGCGTTTTTCCAAGAAACGGTAGCGTTTTTTCACACACTCCCATAAAACGGCCTGTTTCCTCCCAGAAACACCCACTTCCTGTCAATCACACTACGTTCACCAGAACGAAGAAAAAACCTCGTAATGCCGTGAGTAAAATACCTAACTGCATAGCAAATTTACTTGGCGCAGTCGCAGTGCGAACATTGCGCATGCGCAGTTAGCGGAAAATCGCTGCGATGCGAACAACTCGGAATGACCCCCAATATACATTTATAGCATAAGGATGGAGGATTTCTCTGTCACTGCCAACTAGATTAAATCAAAAATGATTTCCCAATGAGAATCCACCAGCTCTGCAAGGAAGTTTTAGCTAAAATAAAAATTGCTTTTCAGTTTTTAACATTCACAAATATAAATTGCCATTTGTTTTGCACTAAAATGACTACTTCTTTTTCTATTCTTCCTCTTTCAGGTCTCTTGTAGATATGAACGAACTTGTAAAAACTGTTCCACAAAATATTCTCACTTACACAATCACTTTACTTCCGAGCTTCTGCGCTTGTGCAAGCAGTGATTACTGGAGAGAAAATTGCAATGATGTATCTAAAGATGATGCTAACTAACAGGGAAGCTTGGTAAACTGCTTCAGATGCAGTCTTCATTTTCAGCAATGGATACAGCGGCATTCTGTGTTAATTTGCCAAACGCAGGAGAAATCTCTGCCCTGTCCTGCATTTCATAAAGTGCTCCGATATTAAAATCATGTGAAATGTGCTGTTTCTGCATGATTTCTGAGGGATTTACTGGTGCTAGACTAAAGGGCCCCATACACTAGAACGATAATGTCCAATTTCAGCCCAATTCGGGCAGATATATTGGGTGAAATCGGGCATTTTCGTTGTGCTTTTTACACCCGATCCGATCCGATGCGCGTTTCTGTGAGCATCGGATCGGATCACCCTAGAGCCGACATATCAAGAGTGCTGCACTCGTTATATGTCAGATCCCGCAAGAATGGCTGGGATAGTAAAAGATACATCGTATGCAAAAGGACAGCATACGATGTATCTTTTACTATCCTGCCGCCAGGGAGGTTGAAGGGAAATCCTAGACGACATGACGGACCGTCATGTCGTATAAGTGTATGGGGCCCTTTACATACTGTAATATAATCAGTGGCTGGCTGGCAACTTTCAGCTTGAGGGGAGCAGACTCAAGCGAGTGGCACAGCTTTTCACAGGGAATGCAATGCAAAAATGGCCCTGGAACACTTAAATTGCACTGGCCCGGTGGGCAGATGGCACCCTGTCCCCCTTCCCAGACAGCCGCCCCTGAATATAATACTGTATTATTAACATTTATTTCAGAATTATTGTAGATATCATATGTATTACGGAATAATAGAAAGAATTTAGTATATGCTGTTATCAATTCTTTCTAGGACTCATGAGTCCGATTGTATAACACCGATGTAGTACCATTTAGTACCTATATGTTTGTACTGTGAGGAGTTTCAATAAAAATATTATGGAAAAAAAGAAAAAGAATCTAGGAAGGCTACATTATCAATCCATATCACAAAATAGACCCTTCATCCATATTGCCAAGTAACATTTATTTTGAGGGAAGAGACGCCAGCCTTGCCATTCATTGAAAATGTTTTTTTTACAGACAGTGTTATAAAAATGTACTTGCTGCACATTCGTATTCCAGTCTAAAACATTAATGTGTGAAAGTAGCAGCATACAGAGGACAGTGTAGATCAGGAATTTATTATAAAGAAGTTCATAACTATATTCACTCCCCAAATCCCTGGTGCTAGAAGCAAGTATTATACTGTAGTGTCAACAGCGTGGCATGTTTTTAGTGATCTGTGATTTTTTTTTAAATTACTTATAACTACATTTTTACTGACTGCCAATAAATGTATTGATTGACAAGCTGCTTTGCAGCACAAGCCATTACTGCTTTAAAGCTGCATGAAATACATTTATTTAATGATGCATAAAGAGTTTATTTTTTAATGTCTTGGGAGAATAAGGAAAAAAGAGGAGGAAAGAGATACTGGTTAACTAACAACAAAAATAACATTATCATAATTTTCAATGTTATGTTTGTGTTTAGTATTCTTGCCCACAGGGGTGTATTTAGGGGTCCGAGCGCCCCTGGCAAATAAAAGGACTGGTGCCCCCCCCCCCCCCCCCCATATTTGAAATAGTGAAGGCACGTGTGCCAAAAAAAGGGGCATGGCCACTCAATAGTACCCCAATTCAAATTACACCACTGTAGTGTGCCTTACCCACATTACACAGCGCAGTAATGTACATTATTCATGTTATGCTACACAGTAGTACCCCTTATACACATTAGGCCATACAGTAATGCCTATATATTATACTTGCCTACCTGACCCTCTCCATGAGGGAGAAAATGCTCTGTTCCTGGACTTACCTGGTAATGTATGATTGCCATCACCTGTGGTGAAACACCTTTCTTATCAATTAACTAGCTCACCACAGGTGATGGCAATCATACATTACCAGGAAAGTCCAGGAACAGAGCATTTTCTCCCTCATGGAGAGGGTCAGGTAGGCAAGTATGCTATATATATATTTAGAATGTAAGCTCTCATGAGCAGGGCCCTCTTCCCTCATGTGCTTATCCTTTCTTACTTTAATAATCTTCAACTGCATTAACTCCAGCAGTCTTCTGCCACCTGATACTTATTCCAGTGTCATCTGCTGATGTAACTATGTTTATTTACCCTGTACTTGTCCTATATTGTCTTCAACTGTAAGTTGCTGTTTTCCTGTTTGATTATTCATGTACTCTGTAATTGGGCGCTGCAGAACCCTTGTGGCGCCATATAAATAAAGGATAATTATATATATATATATATATATATATATATATATATATATATAAAATATGGGAAGGCGTGCATGCTCCTGGGAAAGTGGACGTGCCCTCACAATTTTATATTATGATATCAAACTATAAACATATAATCACACCCCCTACACATGCACGCACACAATTAGCAGCCTTACACACAATACCCACAGTAGTTCTCCTTACACATAATGTCCCCAGTATAGTGTCAGATGCACGTAATGTCCCCCAGTATAGTGCCAGTTACACATAATGATCCCAGTAGTGCAGTGCCAGATACACATAATGCCTCTGAGTATAGTGCCACATACACATATGCCCCCAAAGTGCCAGACACATGTATGCCCCCAGTGCCAGACACACGTATGCCCCCGCAGTGCCAGACACACGTATGCTCCCACAGTGCCAGACACACGTATGCCCCCACAGTGCCAGACACACGTATGCCCCCACAGTGCCAGACACACGTATGCCCCCACAGTGCCAGACACACGTATGCCCCCACAGTGCCAGACACACATATGCCCCATGTTGATTTTACTATTAAAGGCAGCACTTTTAAGTAGATTCACTTTTAGAGGTGGCAGCTATCCCCCCACCCCCATTTAGTTCCTCAGCAGCAGGGATGCCCATTAATGATCAACGAATGCAACATCAGGCACTGTAATTGGCGCCGGGGTCCAGCACCGCACCACAATACAGACAAGAAACTCTACATAAACTACACCTCCCAGCAGCCGATGCTGCATGCTGTGATCATTACTGGGCATCCCTGCTGGTGAGGAACTACACGGGGGTGGGGGGATAGCTGCTGCCTCTAAAAGTGAATCTACCCACTGCCCGTGGGTGGCACCTCTGGACGGCGCCCCTGCTCGGCTGGCGCCCCTGGCGAGTGCCATCCTGGCCAATAGGAAGATACACCCCTCCTTGCCCATTAGAAATGATGTGAGGTAAGTGATATTTGAATGTAAAAACAAATCACAATGTGTACGTACTTACGAGTGTTCAAATTCAAGATGGAGTCTCTGAGAGCAGTGATCTCAGGTCTGGAGGAGGGGGAATTCCTAGTGTCTTTGGATATTAGGATGCGTACCGTCATATTCCGATCTGGCCGCCTCATCAGGCTTATCTATGGTTTGCACTGCATGACTGTCACTGCCAGTTCCAGACCCTGCCATTTGGTCTCTCCACGGCACCGAGGGTGTTCACCAAGGTGATGGCAGAGATGATGTGTCTACTCCGCAAACAGGGAGTAAACATAAATTCCGTACCTGGACGATCTCCTGATAAAAGCGCCGTCCAGGGAGAGGTTGCTGGATGGTATTGCTCTCTCAACCAAGCTCCTCCAGGATCACGGGAGGATTCTGAACCTTCCGAAATCTCACCTAGAGCCAACATGGAGGCCCCCATTCCTGGGAATGATACTGGACACGAAGTCAGTCACAAAAGGTTTTCCTTCCGCGCAAGCCTCAGAGTTTGGGGAGCTGTCACTCAGGGGGTGCAGTTTCAGGGAAGATGGTCAAGTCAGGGGAGCAGTCACTCAGGGGGTGCAGTTTAAGGGAAGATGGTCAAGTCAGGAAGCTATCCTTCCAATCAACATTCCTGAACTCAGGGCCATGTACAATGCCCTTCTGCAGGCCTCACATCTTCGTCAAGATCGGGCAATTCAGGTCCAGTTGGACAATGTGACGGCAGTAACATACATAAACCGACAGCGCAGAATGAAAAGCTGAGCAGCAATGTCAGAGGTGTCAAGAATTCTCCTCTGGGCAGAAAGAAATGCTGTGGCATTGTCAGCGGTCTTCATTCCGGGAGTAGACAATTGGGAAGCAGACTTCCTCAGCAGACACGACCTGCACCCAGGGGAGTGGGGCCTTCACCCAGAAGTGTTCAGGTGCTTGACAAGTCGATGGTGATATCCACAGATCGACATGATGGCCTCTCGTCTCAACAAGAATCTCAGGTGGTATTGTTCCAGGTCTTGAGACCCACAGGCGGTGGCGATAGATGCCCTGACAACTCCATGGGTCTACATGGTGTACATGTTTCCTCCACTTCCTCTGATCCCAAGAATTCTAAAACGAATAAAAAGGGAAAAGGTTCAAGCAATACTTATTGCTCCGGACTGGCCAAGAAGGGCCTGGTACACAGACCTTCTGGAGATGCTCCTCGAAGATCCGTGGCCTCTACCTCTTCGCGAGGATCTTCTGCAACAGGGCCCATTCGTCTATTCGTCCGCGGCTACGTTTGACGGCATGGAAGTTGAGCAGCTGATTCTAGCCAGGAGAGGGATCCCTAACAAGGTTATCCCAACTATGATCCAAGCCAGGAAGGGGGTAACGTCTAAGCATTATCATCGTATTTGGAAGAAATATGTCTCTTGGTGTGAGAGCAGAAATTATTCTGTGGTGGAATGTCATCTGGGACGTTTCCTGCTTTTTCTGCTGGCAGGCGTGGATGTGGGCCTGCGTCTGGGCTCCATAAAAGTCCAGATTTCGGCCTTGTCCATTTTCTTTCAGAAGCAATTGGCTTCTCTCCCTGAGGTCCAGATGTTCTTGAATGGTGTTCTGCACATTCAACCTCCCTTTGTGCTTCCCACTGCACCTTGGGATCTCAATGTGGTGCTGCAGTTCGTTCAATTGGATTGGTTTGAACCGTTACAGGAGGTGGACGTAAAATATCTTACGTGGAAGACCGTCACACTGTTCGCCTTGGCTTCAGCAAGACGTGTGTTGGAGCTGGGGGCTTTGCCTCACAAAAGTCCCTATTTAATTTTCCATGAGGACAGAGCTGAACTCAGAACTCGTCAGCAATTTCTTCCTAAAGTGGTGTCCACATTTCACATCAACCAACCTATTGTGGTTTCAGTTGTCACTGACACTTCTGCTACTTCAAAGTCTTTGGATGTTGTGAGGGCTTTGAAGGTGTATGTGAAAAGAACAGCTCGTCACAGAAAGACGGAATCGCTGTTTGTTCTTTAAAATCCCAATGAGATTGGGTGTCCTGCTTCAAAGCAGACAATTGCACACTGGATCAGACTTACTATCCAGCATGCTTATTCCACGGCAAGTTTGCCATGTCCAAAATCTGTACAGGCCCACTCTGCTAGGTCGTTGGGTTCTTCCTGGGTAGCTGTCTGGGGTGTGTTGGCTTTACAGCTCTGCCGAGCAGCTACTTGGTCAGGTTTGAACATGTTTGCCAAGTTCTCCAAGTTCGATACTTTGGCCTCTAAGGACCTTCAGTTTGGTCAATCAGTTCTGCGGGAACCTCAGCACTCTCCCACCCGATTTGGGAGCTTTGGTACATCCTCATGGTACTAAATGGACCCCAGTATCCTCTAGGACATAAGAGAAAATAGGATTTTAATTATCTACCGGTAAATCCTTTTCTCGTAGTCTGTAGAGGATACTGGGCGCCCGCCCAGTGCTTCGTTCTTCCTGCACTGTTACTTGGTTAAGTAATGTTGGTTCAGCCGTTGCTGTTCCTGTTTCAAGTTTGGTTAGATTGGCTTTCCTCTTGTTGTGTGTGCTGGTTCGTAATTTCACCACTATCCTTATCTATCTTTCTCTCAAAGTATGTCCGTCTCCTTGGGCACAGTTTCCTAGACTGAGTATGGTAGGAGGGGCATAGTGGGGTCTGGTAGGAGGGGCATAGAGGGAGGAGCCAGCCCACACTATCAAATTCTTAAAGTGCCCATGGCTCCTAGTAGACCCGTCTATACCCCATGGTACTAACTGGATCCCAGTATCCTCTACGGACTACGAGAAAAGGATTTACCGGTAGGTAATTAAAATCCTATTTTCTGTAATGTATCTTCAAACACGTAGATATAAAAAAGAAATAACTACTAAAATCCATATAGTGTAGTTGCTGCAATAGTTCCATATTACAATCAATAGGGGATAATGGGATTAATTCTCCTCCAAAAAACTAATGTGTAGATTACTTGATAGATGATCACCCGGTGGTATTCCATATATTCTAGATGCTTTCATAAATGCTTACATCAGACAGGTAGTGATGAACCTACTGTATAAAGGTTTCTTTTATACTGTCTAAATGTCCATGTACATAGTTGGGCTCCTCGTGATGTCAATATTCTATAAGAGTACTGTGACAGGACGGTACCGCACGGAAGCACTCGCCGCTTGCCGCGTCCCGTCGACTGCGCACAGAATGGAAGGTCAAGCCGCACGAGGCCTGACCACATAGGGGATTCCCGCTTACCGTCAGTAACCGCCTGTTACTGACTCCACCCACTGCGCTGTGGGCGGGTTCTTGCTGCCACCACCAAACTCCTAACCTGCCGTGGCGTTTGGAACCACGGTTCTGCTCTGTATGTGCCGACGCACTGCTTTACCACAGCTGTGTGGTGCTGACGAATCCCCACTAGCCACTTGCTAGGCCTCTACCGGTAGCTGGCGGAAGGCGGAGCTTGGAGACGTCAGGTGCTTCCCTGGACAGCCGGAGAACGGGGCTAGGTTTGGCCTAACCCTGTAGGTCACAAGATGAAGCAGTCTTCTTGAGGCAAAGGTGTTTATTGCTCAAATAACCTTTAAAAAGGCTCCTCCCTATTGCTAGGGGCAACAGCATACAATCAAGATGTTTTCAGCAGAAGAAGATGTTACAATTCACACTCCTATGGGCCAACTGCCCTCCTTTTATCCCTCTCCAAGACCCCTTACCACAGGGGGTAAGCCCACCCTGTGGTGTACAACCAATCAATGTTTACCCATGAGCTGTGCATGCTCTGGTCTCATGCACACCTTTACATTGTTCCCTATGGACAGTGGGGAGTGGTCGGTCTCCTTTGACCCTCCTATCTTGGAGATTCAGGATACTCCCACGGGGCCGTTCAGTCTGGCTGGGGGGAAGTTTTTCCCTCCTAAACTGACTTCCAGAAACCTGCCCGGGACCCCTCTCACTGCCTGCAGCCTGGATTTGGGCTCCAGAGCTGGGCAGCCTGGCTCCCCGGCCCAGGTTTCTTGGCACTACGGCTGATCTCCATGGAGCTCCAAGAAACCACTCAGCTTGTTTCATAGCTAAGCTGCTTCTCTTTCTCCCTGTACCTCTTGGAAATGTGAGGCTGGATGGGAAAACATTCCGTTTTTGGGGAAAAGGTCTGGGAGAATCCATCAGCCTGCACAGCTATGGATTCCCCCCTCCTGGGACACACAATCAAGTAAGTGCACTTTATCTTTAAATACATTACATTTAAATCACACTGTACATTTCCCTGTAAATATACACTGAGCCTGTGCCCTGCACAGACTCTACATACTCAGGCACTGCAGTGCCTTACAACACACTGTAGGTCATTATTTAACTGCTGTGCCCAGCGCTCAGCGCTGGGCTTCCCTAGCCCTGCAGCCTGGCTGCTAGGGCTCTCTCTCAGTGCTGGAGGTATGGGGCTGGCTTCCCCCATCCTCCAGCCTGCCTACCTGCCTCTGGGGTTCCAGGGAGCTGGCTCTCCCTGTCCCCCCAGTGTGGCACTAACCAGTGGCCTCGCCGCACGCAGCGGCGCACCCCCCTGTACCGAAGTCCGGCGGCCCGGGACACTTGTCCTGGCCGCCGTGACCCTGGCTTGTTTCAGCGCTGAGGCGCCGGGAGCGTAGCTCCCGGACCCCAGCGCTCACCATCCTGCTGGGCAGCCTAATTTCACCCACGCCGCTAGGGAGCCGGCTAGCCCGGTCCCCCATGAGCGGCGCCTGTCTGGTAGCCTCGCTGCAGCGTCCGGCGGGGAGCCGGGCTGCAGCGCACCCCCCTCGCCGGCTAGCAGCCCGGGACGTCCGTCCCGGCTGCTGCGGCTGGCCACCCGTGCTGGGCTGAGGCGCCGGGAGCAGAGCTCCCGGCCCCCAGCGGCGGCTCTCACAGAGAGCACTGCAGCGGTAGCCGAGCTCCCAGCCGCAGCGCTCACCCTTCTCCCCGGCGCGCACACTCCAGTGCGCCCGGGGCTACACTGACCGCTGCCGGGAGCGGAGCTCCCGGACTCAGGCGGTCAGCGGCTGCCTCCTCTCCCCCGGCGCGCACACACTGCTGAGCGCGCCGGGGGCTGTCCTCCCTGCCGTGGTCTCCGGAGAGGTCCGGGACCACGGCACAGTTTAAAAATACATTTGTGTACATTGATAAAACACGGCGCCTAGCGCCCACAATACATTTTTCAAATCTGGCGCCAAGCGCCCTTTGTCCTTAACAAATGGCGCCGGGCACTAGGGATTAACCCCTTCAGTGCCAAGGCGGCCATTTGCCTCGTGGCTGGGGCTCTCCGGCCACAAGTACTAACATGTATCCTTACATATGACAGGCGTATGGTCCTCATGTAGTGGTTTCTTTAATTTCTTTACTGACAATTTTCTTTCCTAAGGACCCAGCCACCGGCGTATATTAAAAGAATTAAAACTTTATTCTACCCATTGTACATCATCACATACAAAAAAATACACAATGGGGCTGAATCCTCTAATTGATAATCATATCACCACCAAAAAAACACTGGGGAAAAGGGGAAAAACCCGGGTCTCTCTCACCAGTGAAATATTGGTTCCATCTTGGACCACCTTGAAAAAGACTATCCATTTGAAGCAGGGTGGTGCGGTGCTGTGGACTGTGGGGGTCATTCTGAGTTGATCGCTAGCTGCTTTCGTTCGCAGTGCAGCGATTAGGTTAAAAAATGGCAATTCTGCGCATGCGTATGGGGCGCACTGCGCACGCGCGTCGTACTTTCACAAAAGCTGATGTAGTTTTACACAAGCTCTAGCGACGCTTTTCAGCCGCACTGCTGATCGTTGAGTGATTGACAGGAAGTGGGTGTTTCTGGGTGGTAACTGACCGTTTTCGGGGAGTGTGCTAAAAAAACGCAGGCGTGCCAGATAAAAACGGGTCTGGGACTGAGGGTCGACAGCACAACGGTCGACACGCCTTAGGTCGACGCCAATTGGTCGACGCACCTTAGGTTGACATGTACAAAAGGTTGACAGGAACAAGGTCCACATGGAAAAAGGTCGACATGAGTTTTTTATGTTTTTTTGGTGTCGTTTTCTTCGTAGAGTGACCGCTTCGCTCGCCATGCTTCGGGCATGGTGCCTTCGCTCCGCTACCGCTTCGCTCGGCACACTTTACCGTTCCAATCAGAGTCCACGTGGATCGTTAAGTATGAAAAGGTTCAAAAAAAGAAAAAAATCGTGAAAAACTCATGTCGACCTTTTTCCATGTCGACCTTGTTCCTGTCGACCTTTTGTCCATGTCGACCTTTTGTCCATGTCGACCTAAGGTGTGACGACCAATTGGCGTCGACCTAAGGTGTGTCGACCTTTGTGCTGTCGACCTGGAGTCCGGATACCGATAAAAACACAGGAGTGGCTAGGGAAATGGGGGAGTGGCTGGCCAAACGCTGGGCGTGTTTGTGACGTCAAAACAGGAACTAAATAGTCTGAAGTGATCGCAAGGTAGGAGTAGGTCTGCAGCTACTCTGAAACTGCACTTTTTTTTGTAGCACCGCTGCGATCCTTTCGTTCGCACTTCTGCTAAGCTAAGATACACTCCTAGAGGGTGGCGGCTTAGCGTTTGCACTGCTGCTAAAAGCAGCTAGCGAGCGAACAACTCGGAATGAGGGCCTGTGTGTGGACTGTTTCCTCATTACCAATGACCCACCAATATTTTAATCGATCAATAAGAAATTAGTAAAATGAAGCACATAATCATTTCTGGATGCACAGCGTGATAAGACTGTAGTAAGTTGCGGATGATATGTAATGTTTTATTAGCTCCTGTGGGATTCACATTTGGATAAGTTAGTAGGAACTTTTAGGTAAAGGTTTTAGTTAATTAAGATACAAGCTAGCATACTGGTTATCCCTGAACATATTTATAATCGTAAGTAATCTGAAATACCAATTAAGTGCCATTTATTGTGACAAATTTGTAGTGCATGCCAAATCTGCAAATCCTTCTTCTGAGCAATCCTCTAAGCAATGTGCCCCACCATAGCATTTATGGTGGAATCCTTAGTAATAAATACTCATGGCCGTAGCAGGGCAATAATCCTAATAGTCCTGTACCAGCCCTGCACCCTACACATGTAATGTCATGATTTCACAATGAGGGGATGGCTACCAAGACTAGGAAAAAAATTGAGGACCCATAGCATCCTAAGGGCAAACTGACTCTGTAGTGGCTGTCCAGCTGCAGGGTGCCATTTGAAACCAAATACAAGTGCCATCTCCTAGGCCATAGGTTCTCAAACTCGGTCCTCAGGACCCCACACGGTGCATGTTTTGCAGGTCTCCTCACAGAATCACAAGTGAAATAATTAGCTGCACCTGTGGGCCTTTTAAAATGTGTCAGTGAGTAATTAATACACCTGTGCACCTGCTGGGTTACCTGCAAAACATGCACTGTGTGGGCTCCTGAGGACCGAGTTTGAGAACCTCTGTCCTAAGCCATGCACCCTGGGTGGTTGCACCAATTGCATGCTACATAGTTGTGGCACAAATTCTAATTTGATTGTTATCTCTGTATGGGGGAAAATACTTGCCCTTCTGCTGTGGTGTGAAGGATGGAAATACCAAATGTGCTGCTGAAAAGATTTGGGACAAGAGTCATTGCTTCCAGACACACTCTCAGAAGGTAACATCAAGGCCTCTGATAATCCTTATGCCACAACAAAATACTGTACACATAACTTTATTTAGGATACCACACATTCAACAGGTGCAGAATGTGCTGTCTGGGCCCCCAATGCTTCCGGGGCCTGTGTACACTGCACACACTGCACTTATTACAGATATGTCAATAGGGATAGGTTGCTCTAAAACAACATATGGGCCAGAATAGCACCTAATTAAGAAATGCAGAAGCTCTGCTATAAATTCAGGTTTATTACCTGTCTTGGCTTTTAAGCGTAATGAACACATACAAATTTCCTGTTAAAAGTTGTAATAAGAGTGGGCTAACATTCTTTAGCTCTCTACAAAGAGGTTGGTAAACTAATAACCCATACGTGCTACACTAACTTGGCCGGAAGTGGGAACAAAGCGGCAGGGACCTGTCAGAACAGCCAGCGACAGCCCCTCCTCCACCTTGGTAGTAGATGCCGCTGCCTCATACTGTTCCCTACTTATGATGCCAGCTTACGCAGGAGCAACAACTATAAAGATAGTCTTCATAAATGCTAAGGGTTTTAATATCCTGGAAAAATGCTCTAGAGCTCTTGGGGAACTATTTGCGTCATGAGTGGATGCATGAAACACACTTTAAATGCCTTTTCACTTAAAATATAAAAATACACAGCGGTGTGTGTGTGCACTTCAGATGCCTACATAGTGAATGGATCAGCGCTATATATAGAAAAAAACACCAATATGACTGAATTAAGACTCGGCAAACAAGAGTATCCATAAAACTTTTCTGTTTTTAATTATAGAAGATATATATTTTGAACATACATATAAAACTTATTGCAATTGCAATTCAAAATACAAACATACACACCTCTTGTTTTAATAAACCTCATATAGTCTGAGGATCAGAGCCGGCCATAGGCATAGGCAAACTAGGCAATTGCCTAGGGCATTTGATATGCCTAGGGGCATCAGCAGCTTCTGCTGATTAAAATGATATGCAGCATGCCTATATTCTGTGTGTAGCATTTCATATGCAGATACAGCCACAGTCGCACACAGTATATAGGCATGCCACATATCATTTTATTCAGCAGAATCTGCTTGTGCATCCTAGCCACATAGCAATGCAAATAAGATGCATTTTCATTAAAATAATGTGCCCGGCATTAGCATTGAGGCAAGATTTATGAGGACACATCTGTATCCAAGCAGAGGCAGAGGTCACAGTGTTAGTGGCAGTGTGAGTGCTGTGTGCATGTGAGTGGGTTGGTTGTGCAGTAGTGTTCAGAATATGTGTAAGGAGCATTATGTGTGTCATGTAAAAAAGCATTAATAATGTGCAACATATGTGTAAGGAGTACTGTGTCATTATGTGTAGAAGGGCATTAATAATGTGCGGCATATGTGTAACAGGGTACTACTGTATGTGTGTCATTATGTGTATAGGGGACTAATAATGTGCAGCAAATGTGTAGGGGGCACTATGTGTGTCATTATGTGTATAAGGGCATTAATAATGTGCAGCATATGTGTAAGGGACATTATGTGTAAAAGGGCATTAATAAAGGTTGTCATAATGTGTAAGGTGCATTATGTTTATAAGGACATTAATAATGTGTCTCATATGTGTAAGGGGCATTACTGTGTGGCATTATGTGTATAAGGTGCTCTACTATGTGGCATTGCATATAGAAAGGGCACTACTGTGTCCTCTAATGTGAATAAGGAGCAATAGGGTGTGGTGTAATGTGAATGCGAATAAGGAGCAATTCAGTGTGATGTCATGTGAATAAGGGCTCTAATGTAACGTTTATAAGGTAAAGTGATACTACTGTGGGATGTAATATGAATTATGGACACTATCGCATGATCAAATGTGAATGAAGTTGCAGTACTGTGTGGTGTAATTGGAATTGGGGTTACTATTGTGTGGCCATGCCCCTTGCCAGTAAAAACACACCCCTTTTTGGGCTGTGTGCCAAATGTGCGAACTGTTCCTATTTAAAATATAGGGGGTACAAACACCAAAATAAGGACTGCTATGGATGAGGGGTGATGGTGCTGGGAAAGAGGTGCAAGGTCAGAGGCGGAACCAGCGATGGTGCTAGGGGGCACCAGCGGTGGTGCTAGGGGGCACCATCTAAAATTTTGCCTAGGGCATCATATTGGTTCGGGCCGGCTCTGCTGAGGATTGTCCGTAACATAAACCATAACATCTTAACACTTAACTATAATAAATAAAGACACGGAGACTTGAATTTGGCAGAAATTGTTAGCTATTTATGTAAGTGAACTATTAACTGTGAATAATTAAACTAAAGTATGGTGGCCAGAAAGAACGGCTAAACAACCCTATCCCATAGATAACTATCTTATAAAACAGAACTTACGTAAACCGTCCAACACACAAATAGGTATCCGCTCAACCTCCATCCTGACTACCCACCCGTGAAGGTGATGAGGCTGCCACCCGTGAAGGCGGTCCAGCAGATGTAAAACCAGTCAGCGAAGGAGAGCGCACCTAAAATCAACAACCAAATGACCTCCAATTCACTCTTTAATCCAACAAATGTTAACTTGCCGTTCTTTCCCGCCAACAGCGAAGTTCTGTTCTACAGAACTACGCACCGCCACCATACCCCTAACCTACCGAACCAAACACCGAAAACAGATCCTCCAAAAACATAGATAGTCCCTGTCCTGTCAAGTGCACACCATCCGTTCTAAACAAGTAGAAGTGCCGAAACTTGATCCGCTGATGCCAAACCACAGCACCGCCATGGGCCACCACAAACTTAGCCACCGCGGCATTCACCTTCCGGTGAGCCACATCGATCGCTCGACCATCCACCACTCCACGCCAACACAACCGCGGCATCATACAAGACCAGATAAGCCTACAGCCTGGCCAAGCGTCAGAAATCACTTGCAGATCCTGAATAATGGCCAATCAAAGATTCACTGCCTTCCTCCTACCTAGGTCGTTCCCTCCTAAGTGAATCACCAACAGTTTGGGGATGCCAAACCGCCGAACCTGCTCCATAAGCTTCGCTTTCAGGTCATGCCAAAGCATACCACGCACACCTATCCACCGCACATCATCCGAGCCCACAAAGCAAGGAGCCCCTTGCGTAGCCAAAAATTTGGCTGCCCAATAAACATAGGAATGGCCAATCACCCACACATCACACACATCCACCCGCCAACCTAAAAGGGGAAAAAAACAGATAAACAAATGTGAATATGTGAGGTAAAACCAAACCCAGCCCAGAACAGGAACCAACTATCAGAACGAGGATCTGCCAAAAAGAAAACATTTGAATAGAGGACTATAACTTTCCTCTTGAACAAGCTTCAGGCCAATCGAAGCAACAGAAAGACACAAAAGGAAAAAACAAAATAACAAAAAAGGGGGGGGGGTTTAAAGCTGGGAGGGGGGGGGGGTTTGGGGGGAACACAGAATAACTCGGCTGGAGGTGAAACGTAAAAACCTGCTGAGGAACTTGTAATTAGATGCCAATTAGCCGAATTGAATAAATTAAGCCAAATCAGTTCGTCAGTTCAGGCAAAAAATCGCGAAGCACTCCAGACCCCCACTGCCAGCAGAATAGGGAGGACAGGGGAGACAAACAATACAGTACGAACACACTGAACTGAAACACACAATGCAGTAACACAAACAACATGTTAGTAGAACAAACTCGCCTACGCAACAACGGGCCGAATGTAACGCTTATAAGCCGCCGACTGCCAGCGGCCCAAAGCCTTAATTTCGTCCACGGCGCGCCCTGCAGATGCTGTGGAAGTGGCAGCCCCTATTCTAAAGGAATGGGAACCAAAGTCCCTAGGCGAGAGGCCCAAACTGGACAGGCAGTGCCGCATCATCCATGTAAACTGGTACTTCGTCAATGGCGACCCGTCGTAATGCAGGAGCCAAGACCCCTCAGACGAGGGCCTGACCTCCGCATACCAACCAGCCAATGCCACCGGACAACAGTCCCCACCACCCGATGGTGTCAAAGTGAGCCAATGCCCTCTACCCATCTGATCAGTTTTTGAGCGGCGCAGCCTGCACAGCACGGACCCCCCACCCACAATAACATCCGCGTGCCGCATAAAGGCCTCGGTTTTCTTAGAAGCCGCCACCAGCTCAGAAACCCTGAATGCACCATGGAACGCCATGGAAAAGGCCAGCTGAAACAGGAGCGTTTCAAAACGGGAGTCCACCACCCCCGCCACCGCCCCTCAGAGGGAAGAAAGCAGGGACGCATCAATAGGGCGTCGGCCATCGGGAGGCACCGGAGCCGAACGCGCCCAACCTCTAAGCGCCCTTGCCAGCAGGAAACCCTTCGTAAAATCCGGCATACCCTTCAATTTAGAATAAAAGGATATCCCGGCGAGGTATCGAGACACCACGGCCCTCGATCTCCCTGTTACAAAGAGTTGTCAAACGAAGTCTAGCAACAAGCTCTGACCCCTCTTACCTCTAGGCCCTTTGTCACGGGAAAAGTCTTCCAACTCCTTCCAGGCCCTACGGTATCCAGCGAGAGTGGACGGAGCCAAAGACAGCTCTGCTAGTCCTTCCAATCCGCCATGATGACCTGCCAAACATAAGAAGAGCAGGGCAAACCTACCGAATCAGCCTCCGGGGCCAACAAACGGAACCTATCCCACTGCCCCCTGGACAAAGCGTAGGCGATCCCATTATCTACCCCGGGAACGTGTTGCGCCCGAAACAGAATATTGCAGCGCAAACAGGTTAGCACGAGCCGTGACAGCACTCGGAGGACCCGCAGGGCCTTAGCCCTTTGGTTGTTAACCGCGTGCACGACCCCCAAGTTATCGCAACGGAAGAGAATACTGCGATCGCGCAGCCGCTCCCCCCAAACTTCTAAGGCCACCATGATGGGAAAGAGCTCCAGCAACAACAGGTCGCCGGTCAGCCCCTCCCTCGCCCAAGACTCGGGCCAAGAGGCCGTGCACCAAGCCCCGTCCAGGTAACAACCGAACCCAGAGGAGCCCGCCGCATCTGTAAACAACTGCAATTCGAAACTATCAATGAGCGGGGCCATCCAGATCCGTACACCACTGAAATCCGCCAGGAACGAAACCCACATAGCGAGGTCCCGCCTAATCTCTGCCGAGAAACGGACAAAATGGTGCGGCCTGGACACCCCGGCCGTGGACCACTCCATCTTCCGGCAAAAAACCCTGCCCATGGGAATCACCCGACAGGCAAAGTTCAAGCGACCTAAGAGGGATTGCGCCTCCCGCAAAGTAACCTTACTTTGTCCCGAGCATTGCGCAATGGACTCCTGAAGCTGCATGACCTTGTCCTGAGGCAGCCGGCATGCCCCCGCGACCGTATAGATCTCGATACCTAAAAAGGACAAGCAGGAGAGGGGCCCCTCCGTCTTATCCTCGGCCACCAGGACGCCAAAATGCCCCAGCAACGCCCGCAGCGAGAACAGCAGGAAACCACAGCGAGGAGAATGCGCGGGCCCCATGAACAAAAAATCATCCAGGAAATGTGCAATCCCGCTACCTCCGCAAGAAAACTCCACGCACCAATGCAAAAAGGTGCTGAACTTTTCAAAAAGGCACACGAAACGGAACACCCCATAGGCAGACACTTGTCAATGAAGTATTCCTTCCCGACGCGGAAACCCATGAATCGAAACGACTCCGGGTGCAAAGGGAGCAAGCAAAAAGCCGATTCAACATCCAGCTTAGCCATGAGGGCCCCCGGGCCACACTCCCGGACCAAGCCCAGAGCATCCTCAAAGGACTGATACACCACCGAACAATCTTCCGGCGAAATCGCATCGTTCACCGAGGACCCCGATGGATAAGACAAATGCTGAATGAGCCTAAACTTACCCGGAGCCTTTTTGGGCACCACCCCCACCGGGGAAATAATCAAATCCTCGATAGGCGGCTGCGCAAAGGGGCCCGCCATTCTCCCTAGTCGAACCTCCTGTTCCACTTTACCTCGAAGCACGTTCCTGGCGGCCTGAACTAAAACATCCCCCACCACAGGCAAACGAAAACCCGACGCAAAACCCTCCCGCAGAAATCT
The DNA here is from genome assembly GCF_028390025.1 of Pseudophryne corroboree. NCBI lineage: Eukaryota > Metazoa > Chordata > Amphibia > Anura > Myobatrachidae > Pseudophryne > Pseudophryne corroboree. The sequence continues at coordinate 581,804,478 of NC_086449.1, read as the reverse complement.
TGCGTCGTCTGTGTTTGGGTACCATCCCAACCATTTTAGCATGGCCCCCAAACGAACCGGGGACGGCGCCCTAACTAGCGGCAAGCCCGCCCGTTGCTCTTCCGGCAGGGCCAGCGGCCACCTTGGCACCAGGATGCCCACCGCGGAAGCAATTGGAAGCAGGGTGGGATCCGTTACATCGCAAGCAAAGGTGTCGAAAACGACACCGTTGCCCAAGGGGGCACGTGGCATTGTTGAACGCAAAACACTTCCCCTTCGCCGGCGTCTGCTGCAGAGAACGGGCCGTGTTCCAAGGGCGGCGTGGCGGACCCTCCACCGCTGGCCGAAACTGACTCGCCGTTGCGGCCTGCGCCACCAGCGTCCCCTTAGCCACCACCTTCACATCTTGCGCTCGCGTGACCCGCAGCCATACCTCCACGTCTTTGCAACCAAAGTCAATGACGTGTAGGCAATCGTGCTTCTGACGGAACTGCTTGTCGTACTGCAGCCACGAATCGTCCTTAGACTGACGCTGCATGTCATGCACGAGGTGAATATACCTGATGACGTTCATGTGTTCATCAGGGCGATCCTCCAAGTAGCACGCCGCGAAGACACAGAAACCCGCCAACCAGTTGTCATACGAGCGGAAGGCCTCCGCCCCAATACCGCCCTTAGCGAGCGCTTCCTTACCTTCCCTCTTGGTGTCCTCTGTCAACGTAAAAAGGTCGACGTATTCCCCCCATCTAATCTTCCTCCTGCAACTCTAGCGAAATCCCTGCAAGACTGCTGTGTACTCGCAGCGAACCACACCCGGCAAATTACGCCTCCTCCTTTCCCGGCAAAAACTGCTACTACTCTTCCGAGACCGCTTATCCCGGTGCCGCGCCTCACGCCGCGCGTACTTGATAGCCCTCTTCCTAGCCTTAGCGGTGCTACTAACCGCAGACTGGCACGACGAAGAAGAGGAAGAAGATCTACTCGACGTACTGCCGCACGAGGAAGAAGAGGACCCCAGCGACACAGCAACAGTATCGGCGTCCCACTCACCGGCGGGCCCGCTTCCGGAAGGCGAAACCTCGGCTACGACCTCCTGATCGCTATCCGGATCCGCACCTGAAAAAGAAGGGACAACCGCCCCTGGAGCCAGAGCCCCCCTGGCGGGAATGAAAGCAGACGCCCCTGCGGGCGAAGGGGTAGCGCTACCCAGCAACGCCACGGCGGAGCCAAGACTGCGACACGCCTGCAGGAACTGCGCCATGGCCTGGGTCAGAAACACCCGTGAGAACGACCGCGTCGACCGAAGCGGGAACCAAAGAAACGCCACCCGGGGACAAAGTCATCAAAAACGGCCACCGTCATGGCCAACAGTGCTGTCAAAACGGCAGAGGGACCCGGAGCCGCAGCCGTAGCTCCAGAGGTCCCCCCGGCCCCAGGGTCCGAAGAAGGAATGGGTCCAACCGCGCCGGCGCGCCACACTAGCCGCCCTAAGAACCCCCGTTCCCTCTTGCGGTGCATCGCGAGCCAAAGCGCCGCCCCGGCCCCCACTGGCCCCGCCCACCGGGAGAACCCGCTGACCTCCGCCTCCAAACATCACCCCCCACCTCTGGCCCCGTGTCGACACTACCACAGGCCCCCGGGAGCCTCCCCCGCCAGAGCGGGGAGAACGCCTGGGGAGTCCAGCAGCCCCACGGGCCCCGCGATAAGGCAAGCGCCTGCCCTTCGGGACGGCCCGTGAACGAGCCGCCGTCCGAGGGCCTCACAGCAACGGAGGCCATCCCCTCATATTCCGGGGAGCCTCCGGTGACTCTCAGCGGTGGAGGGCGCCGGGAACGCGCGGACGCACACAAGCGGGCCCTCCAGCGGGCACGTCCCGCCGGTTGCCCGCTTTAGACCGCCGCCGGCTGCCGCCCTGTCCCTCGCCAGCCGCCGCCGCATCGGAGGGATCCCCCGGCGGCCGCGGCCTAGTCGGCGAAGCGGACGGGTGCGCCGCCACGCGCGCCCACGAACGGGCGCCAGCAGGCCCCCTCCCGGCCGAGAGCAGCGCGCTCCGGCCAGTGGCATCGGACGCCAGCTCCCGTGCAGGAGCTGAATCGAGGTAGCGGGCGGGGGGGGCAGAGGAGGGACGGGGCATGGCAGGCCACAACATAAACCCAGGCAATGGGGACAGAAGGGGCAGTACACAGCACAAAGGCACAGCAGCAGCACTCCAACACAAAGGTGTAGAACTACTACTACCAGCAGCACAGCAAGAGACAAAAAAGGGGGAAAGAGCACTCACCCTTACCACGACAAAAGCAGAAGAGGCTGACCCAGCCCCTTTCTCAGGCTTAAGAACCCATTCCACCTACCCCCAACATTCATTCCTATTGGCTAACAATAATACTCCCATAATGCCTTACCGTCCTGCCCCCAGACTAGCTGAGGTTTAACCCACTCCTCTCCTATTCTGTCAATTCGTTCTCCAAGGATTAATCGGATCCACTCCAGATTTAATATGTGGCTCATGAACGTGGCTTATTTCTGTGGAACTACAAGTCCCATATTAGAAAGCACCATAGTTTAGAACAGTCACACAGCAATTCATTGCAAAAAAAGTGTAAAAGAATACATTTAGCTGGTATACTACCTGCCGCCGATTGCGGCCGGGTCCTTGATGTTGCTTCCTGTATTATAAAGCTGCTGTTATGGACAGTGTCTCCACGAAATTATCGTGCATTGATCCTTTGGCACAGTCGCCACTTAGCTATAAGCGCTTTGGAGAAGATGGTCTGAGTCTGCAAATGGAAGATGACACAGCCGGGATCTCTGGATCTTACGCGTCTTCAAGTACCGGCTCCTTCCTCACCTTAGGTGAGTATGCAGCGTGACCGCTGGCCCCAGGGACCTGGTTATCCCGTCACGGTTCAGGGCTGGAGAGTGGGGACTTTTATGCCCGGTTATGCGGTTCAATTTCCGTGCACTGAAGCGGCCCCTCTATACAAGTGTAGTAGGCATACACAAGTCCTTACAGGCTGTAGGGGGAGAATTCCGACCACCACAATAGTGTAGTATGTAGACACCTGACGCGTTTTTCCTACCTACCTATAGTAAAGTTTCACTTAAGAGTAAGTTTCACTTAAAGACCGCAATTACTCTACGGCCCTTTTCAGCAATAATAGCAAGTGTAAAACATTGGCTGTTGCTCGTTTACTTTCCAGATTCCTTCCTTATCAAGACATAGAAACATTCAGTTTAGTGGAAGGTAAGGCGCTTCTAGTCAAATGCAAATTGTATAGCCAACTGTATACTTTTACTAACTTTAATGTTCCCAATGAGAATGAGCCAGCTTCCCTTGCCGGAGTGTTGGATCAGGTGCACTCTCTGGCCAAAGGTACTGTACCCTCATAGTTGGGAGGGAAGGGGGTCTGAAGTGGACTGTCCAGTTGGAGTTGGATATTTCTGGGATCTCTGCCAGATGCTCATCCAAAATGCACCATCAGGTAAGGCACACCTTGCACAAACACCAGCTGGTTAACACATGGAGGCTCCAGGAGACAGGGACTGCATGTTTTATTACCATTAACACAGGTAGGTCATACCACTTTTTTAGTACTACATAGACTTTTACACCTGCTCCAACAAACTTATAATGGCATCACTACTTGGCTTGACCACACGCCCATCACCCTGACGTTGCTAACCTCCTATACAAACATTAAACACTGTGTGGCAGCTTTATGGTACATTCTTACTGATTCACATTGCGAATCTCCGTAAGCTGAGGTAATCATAGATTATTTTAGTTATAATTAGACTTCTGAGGTCTCCAGGGTCACAATGTGGGAAGCACATACGTGTGTACTGTGTGAAAAACTTATCAAATTATGTTCAATGTTGAAAAAGGAGGAGAAGCTTCTGAAGTTTGGTGTTATCTCCAGCATTTTGTTCAGAGCATGATCCCTTGTGAGGACATGTCTGGCTCACTTGGTCCCAGCACAAACTCCTGACTAAACAGACATGTTGGACGCTTCCTAAATTCACCAGGGACTAGGAACAAGGCCTACAAATCCAATTAGACTTCAATGATTGGCAAAAATGTCCTCACTACTTCCTTTTGTTCCGTTACTTACTCTATAATAGAATCCCAATTTAAGATCCTCTCCTGTTGGTACCGTTATACCCTGGTGTTTCTAGCAGTTGTTGGAGATGTTATAGGGTAGAGGGTTTTCCAGTCCATGGTGGGATTGTCCAGTTATATAGTACGTCCTTTTGGGAGAAAGTTTTGTCCTTATCTGCTATGATTATGGCTAGCGATGCTGCTACCGATTCCTCTTTCTGGTTCTTAAACCTCTCCCCAGGATCCATGGCTAGTTATAAGAAGTTCCTACTAAAACACCTTAATAATACTGCTAAAGCCATGATTCCGTTGCATTGGAGATCCATTTACCCATATATGCTCAAAGAATGGTTTGATAAATAGGAACTCTGTATGGCCAAGAATTTTGTGTCATTTGGAGTCCATGGCTGGAATTTAAGTAATCTTATATTGACATATTCAACTTATTTTGCAGTGGGCGTATAAGATCTGGACATAACCAGCTCCTATATCCTTGGTGCCTTGATTCTCACCAATAGTTCCATTACTAGCCTGTGCCTTCTTATTTACTGGGTGTCAAAGTCGAAAAATATTGTAATGCATACACCATGTACTAACCCCACACACATGCCCGCTGAGCGTGCACTTGTTCCGCCGTGTGTGCACATATCCGCAATTTGCGTATGATCGCTCCCGCGTTCCTGCGCGTGGTATGGGTATTTACGGCGGGGTTTGTGAGCACATAGAGGGTTATTAGAACATTGCATATTTAACCCAAATAGTGCACATTTTACACATAGTCACCCCGCACCACATCAGCAAGTATCAACAGTTTAAATGATTCCAGGACTAAGGGATTCGCCTTTGCATGATAGGAAGGGTCAGACTAAGGTTAGAAGGTGATGTCTAGTATCCAGCTGTAGGGTATTTTAAGGGTAACATTCCGGTGTTGGTTAGAGAAAGATCGCAAGTTCCAGCGTATAGTTATGTGCAGAAGTAGAATATAGATATAAACTGTATTTACTGTATATTATGTATGCGGCGGGAATCCAGAGGATACAACCCCCAAGAGCAGTTGAGAAAGACATCGCCCACCTTTTCAAATCAACCTATGACCTCTCCTGTAATGTAAAGATGCATCTCTGTGTCCAATGGACAATGAGATTACAGTAACCATTGTATTGTGTATGGAAGTTGTGTATAAAAAGTCTGTTGCTGCCTGGCTGGTCAGAAGGCTCTGAACGCTATCATCCTGATTAGCGGAGGACTGGACCAGGTTGCGCAAGCGATTATTCTCACGTATGTACATTTTCTGTAGCCATTATTCTGTTGTAGATTTCTCTTGTTAGCCTGTAGTGTATAATTTGTACTGTTATCCCTTTTGAAATAATCCACTGTGGCCTTAGAACCCTGTGGTCAACTACATATCGGTGTTGTGTCCTCATTTTCCTGCTAGGGTTTAAAGCGTATTTTACTGTATAAGGTTTAAGAGTATATTGATAAGGTGTATGCACTGCGGGTACTTTATACCGTCAGCACTACTTAAGGTTTAAGGTATAACATCATTACAGTGCTTTGCTGCACGTGGTTTAGAGTGTAAGAATAACATTGCATTGCATTATGAATAAAGTTTAAAGTTTATTAAAAGTGTGTGCGCGCGCTGTGCGTACTCTGTACACTCAGCGCGGCGTGTGTACGCCAAGTACGTACAACGTAAGGGACTCTGTACGCAAATAGCGTGCAAAGTGCGTAGCGTGTGTATTACGTCTAGCGGCCGCAACGGCTTCATGGTAAAAGTGTGTTTAAAGGTATAGCTTTATGGTTTAAGATAATATCGACATTATCAATTGGGGGTATCGTCCGGTTTTTCCTCATACCCACAACCTAGCAGGTTAAAGCAGACTTTATCTATCAGCAAAGGGCAGACAGGTATCCACGTAAGCCTTCTCCTGGTTGGTGGATACACTGGTAAACCCTACTTCAAACTGCTGATAAGATAAGCGTCTGCTCTGCATGGTTTGTAGGGATGCTGGTGGGATCCGTAAGGTAAGAACGCAAAGCTATTTTTAAAGTCTGTGAATTTCTGTTTGGCACCAAATGCGCACACAATACACGCATACACCTGTATTTTGTACTTTGCATATCTGCTCGCATTGTTGCCATAAGTATTGATTATTAGATTAATTTTGACCTGTGCTGAGGAATTTGTTGCTATTTAGTTAAAATATAGAGTTAATATTTAAGGAAGTAAGTGTAAGACTCATACACAGCCTGGCCTAGTTGTAAAGGTTTATACAGAAGAAACTGTGTGTAGTGTTAAGTGAGCGATTATAGGTAATATCGCTTACATTTATAGAAGTGTGGGATTTGTGCTACTGCGGACGTACGGTCTTTGTACACGTGTCTCGGACAAAGTACGGGACTGCGTACGCTACGTAAAGACATACGCACGTGGCGTGTTTACGCAACGTGCGTAAAGGTACGACCGCTAAGTACAAATTACACAATAGCATTGTTTACTTTAGGCGCGAGACGGTAGCCACGCGATAATAGCACAAATTGCTCAGTGTCCAAGATTTAGTTTAAATAAATCCTTTTTTACTGTATTACCACTGGTACTAAGGCTGTTTATCTGAATGAAAGTTAGAGCGTGAGTGTGCAAACAGTAAAGGTTTTGTGGACCCAGGGAATTCGGGATCCCATAGGAGACCACACCAGGTGAGTGGACACTTGGTGGCGTGAGAGTGGCTTGCTCACGTTAACATTGATTAAAGTACAAAGGAGCAAGGTAGTAGATATCGCAGACCAAAGGTCAGCGAAGGTTGAGAGTACCGCAGACCAAAGGTCAGCGAGGTTTTTGTTTAGAGACCGCAGCCCAGGGGGTTAGCGAAGAACCCATATAGGCCCGTTTAGATACGCTCCGGCTGAGGTTTCGCAGCCTGAACAATCGATTCCATTGGTCGTACGGCGGATAAGTAACAGTTACCTATACGCTGTGCGATTGGACCGCGCGTTCGTGAGTGCAATACTTAGCGCAAGGTGATACCCTTTTTACAAGCTTTGCGTAAAATCACGGGATCATTAGCGCTGGGTGTAGCATACGCAAGCGTGATTTGTGTAAAAAAAATTATTTTAAGGGAGTTTCGCTGGTCACTCAGGAAATCTCCAACAACCAATATTTACTGGAAAGGGTAAGTCACTCCCAGATACTTTCAGTGAATAGAGGTTACACAGGGTCCCTAGGTTGGGTACATTGCCTGCGCTATCAACAGTGTATGGTAGTATTGGCCAACGTGGGCGTGAGTGGGTGAGAGCACTCGTTGAACTTTCACCATTGCCTTATATTGAGTATTTTGGTTTTTTGTAGGAATTAGCTGAGAAGGCAATACCTGCAAAATATGGGGGCCAGTTGCTCAAGTAAGGGACGATCAACCAGGGTTCAGGTTGATATTCCGCGACCCAAGGGGTCGGCGAGGTACATAATGTGTGAGAAGTATGGATTACACACAGAGGTTTTATGCAATGAATGGGAACGTATGACTGCGGAAGATAGGGAACCGTTCCCTAGGGTAGGCAGTTTTGAACCAGAGGTGTTGCAGAATTTAAGGTTTAGGATATGTCTGATAAAATCCCGAAAACAAAGGGTCAGACACACAAACTGTTTACATTTATGGCAGCAAGAGGGCGATATGCAGAGGGAACTAGCTCACGCAGCCGGTTCCAAACCTAGCAGGAAACTGATGGCAACCGCACCACCACCACCGTATATTACAGGAGAAAAAGTGGCTACAGACAATGGCATACTGATATATGATAAGAGTGAACTTGATAAATGTATTAATGCTAACCCGTGCAAGTTGTATCCCATTTTAAACTTCCCTCACACTGCGAGCAAGAAGATGAACCCAGCACGATATTGGTACTCTCTCTAGCAGCCACCATACAAGACACCCAAGTGGGCACAGTAAGAGCAGTAGCAATGGCCCCTAGTGGAGGGACAGGTGAGGTCGTGTCCACAGGTAAGTACGGTACCGTACATTATGCAGAGACAATAGCACCTCAGATTGTAGAGTCAACACAAAATGATGTAATTGAACTAAATCCTGTCAGGGTGATCGCGGTTCCCAATGGGAAGACTGACGCTCAGGGAATCACTCCCATCAGGAACATTGCTATGCATTGTCCTTGGTCCCGGACAGAATTGAGGACAATTATGTCTGAATTTCCCGATCCCAGAAAGGATCTAGCCGCATGTCAGAGGTTTATTAGAGAATTAGGTAACGCCACCGATCCCACGAACAAAGATTGGCGAACAGTGCTACGGGCATGTCTACCCTCCAATATTGACCCTGCGAAATTCATTACTGATTGTAAATTAGACGTAGAAGTACCTCTCACTGATGAATACACTCAGGAGAATGTACGACAGATCAATCTACAATTAGGAGTATATTTCCCTACTGTTGTCAAATGGAATAAAATCTTTTCCATAAGACAAAAAGAAGGTGAAACTGCTTCTGAATATTTCCATCGAGCACTGCAGGAAATGGCTAGATACACTGGGGTTGAGGACATTAAGGAAAATGTACATCATAGGGAGGTAGCTGTGTCAGTATTAATGGACGGGTTAAAAGAAACATTGAGAACAAGGGTACAAACCACTCAACCTAACTGGAGAGGTGAACACAATGGTGTAAATTCTGGCGCAACAGGTTGTCAGCCCAATCTAAATCCTCAACAGATCCCTCCAAATAACAGATCAAACAATATAGAACAAAAACAGTGAGAGGATAGATCAAAGGCGATAACAGAGCAAATCAATAAAATAATGAATATACGTCACATGTTATGAAGTCCTTCTCTAAATGGTCACTCTTTAAATCGTCTCACAACATCCAGATATTAGACATGAAAAAAAGGGAGACAATGCACATACATGGGTGGTATTGCATAAATACTAATTAAACAGCCCGTAAGTGTCCAGGAATGGAAAGCCTAAAGTGCCGGACCAGATTTGATAGAAGATGAGGATAGTGTCTCGCCACCACTCCACTATATTCGTGAACGTACCGAAACTCACATACCCAGACCCCTGATGGTAAGTCGTATGTAGTAAAATGTTATAACTGCCAGAGGGAAGGACATTACGCACGGAACTGTAATTATAAAGGCACACATAAGGTATACCGACCCCCTAGACCAGAACATGAACCACATTATGATACACGTAATTGGGATCAGGGATCGCATAGGAGGAATTATGAGCCACACGCAGGGGAAACAAGGAGGTACCCACTTAGGAGGGACTGGCAGACCTCTGAAAATTCTCAGCTACCCCTCTCACATATTGTAGCTGCCAGCGCGCTGCAGGAAGGTCACAACATACAATAGGGGTTAGGCCACACCTGTAGTCTGCAGCCAGTGAAGTTGATTGCTAGCCTTGGAAGTGAACCCGAGGTCACAGTTGATGTAGCTGGTAGATCACTACCTTTCCTTGTAGATACAGGGGCGGCCAGGTCAGTGTTAAATTCAACGGTAGGTATGAAAACCACGGGTAAAACAATTTCAGCAATGGGGGTAACAGGAATAGTGCAACACTACCCTTTAAGTAGACCAGCAGAGATTACGATAGGGCCTTTGCAGACCAAGCATTCCTTTTTGCTGGCTGCATCGGCTCCGACTAATCTACTTGGGAGAGATTTATTGTGTAAGATGAGGTGTGTCATATATTGTACTCCTGAGGGTGTCTTCTTAGATATACCCGAGAATCACGTTCAGGAAGTGCAGGATATGTTAGACACCCCACAAAAGGTTAATGTCACACTCTGCTGTTATAGACAAGTGTCCATCCAAGGTAGAGGAAATTATCTCCAGATACCGGAATCCCTCTGGACCAAAGATGGACAAGACACTGGATTGATGGCAAATGTAGCTCCTGTAGTTGTGCAAGTAAAAGATGGTAGGATAGCTCCAAAAATCCCACAGTATCCTCTGAAGCCAGAGGTGGAATTAGGAGTGTACCCAGTCATAGAGCGCTTGCTACAACAGGGCATCCTAGTTAGGACGTCCAGCACTGCCAATAGTCCCATCTTCCCTGTGAAAAAGAGTGGGGGGAGGGGTTACAGGCTAGTGCAGGATCTAAGGTGGATAAACAAGATAGTCGAGAGCCAATTCCCCGTAGTGCCAAATCCAGCTGTCATCCTCATTTCAAATTCCCCCTACTGCGAAATTTTTCACTGTCATTGACCTCTGTTCCGCTTTCTTTTCGGTCCCTCTGCACCCTGACAGCCAATACCTGTTTGCATTCACATACAGGGGAGTACAGTACACCTGGACTCGCCTACCCCAAGGTTTCATTGACAGCCCAAGTATTTTCTCCCAGGCTTTGCATGACTGTTTACAATCCTTTCAACCTGAGAGCAGATCAGTATTAATACAGTATGTAGATGACTTACTGCTGTGTTCAGATTCACTCGAGTCGTCCTTGAAAGACACGAAACAGCTTCTGTTTCACCTTTCTAATACGGGACACAAGGTTTCAAAGGATAAGTTGCAGCTGTGCCAGACCAAGGTAAAATATTTGGGACATTGCTTGACACAAGGACTTAGACACCTCACCGCTGATAGAATACAGGCGATTCGCGACATGACTCTGCCACAAACCCAGCAGCAGATCCGCACTTTCCTTGGAATGTGTGGGTACTGCCGAAACTGAATCCCAGGGTTCTCCATACTGGCTTTACCTTTACAGGAAATGGTCTCCTCGAACAAACCAGATCAGATCTCTCACACAGATGAGTCCGAACTGGCATTTGAGAGACTTAAATAATGCCTATCACAGGCACCTGCATTAGGCATGCCAGATTATGGGAAACCCTTTGAATTGTACGGTATGGAAAGTGCTGGGTGTGCGGCAGGTGTCCTAACCCAGAGACATGGTGATGCCAGCGGGTTCACTACGATATGCCGGCGGTCGGGCTCCCGGCGACCAGCATACCGGCGCCGGGAGCCCGACCGCTGGCTTACCGACAGTGTGGCGAGCGCAAATGAGCCCCTTTCGGGCTCGCTGCGCTTGCCACGCTACGCCCGCCACACTATTTTATTCTCCCTCCAGGGGGGTCGTGGACCCCCACGAGGGAGAATAAGTGTCGGTATGCCGGCTGTCGGGCTCCCGGCGCCGGTATGCTGGTCGCCGGGAGCCCGACCGCTGGCATACTGAAGACCACCCGATGCCAGCAGGCCAATAGCTTACTACAGTGCACAGTTGGCCACCGTAGCGCAGTCTCTCCCCACATGCTTGCGAAGTGTTGCAGCGATAGCTTTGCTAGTGAGTAAAATCGAAGACGTAGTGTTAGGACACAACCTGACCATCCATACACCTCATGCAGTGTCAGCCTTACTGAACTCTGCCCAAACCAGACATGTCTCATCAGCACGGTTTACAAGGTGGGAATTAGCACTAATGGCCCCTGTAAACATCACCATAAAGAGATGCAGCACACTAAATCCTGCAATTTATCTGCCAGGTGTGCCTGGACAGGCACAAAGGCTGGAGGATGAGAATGATGGTGAAGGAGGATTTAGTATAGAAACTGACACACATGATTGTATGGAATATCTGAACCAAACTTTCACTGCAAGACCCGACATTAGTGACAACCCACTGGAAGGCGTAGATTTTACTTTTTACACTGACGGTAGTTGCCACAGACAGACGGACTCGGGAGACTTGTGTACTGGATACGCAGTCGTAGATGACAGAGGTATCATAGAAGCTGAGCCTCTGGGCCCACCGCACTCAGCACAAGTTGCTGAGCTGGTCGCCCTAACCAGAGCGTGTGAATTGGCTAAGGGTAAGCCAGCCAATATATATATACAGATTCTAGGTATGCCTTTGGAGTAGTGCATGATTTCGGGGCCCTATGGCGCCTCAAAAATTTCATGACAGTAGCTGGCACACCTGTAGCACATGCATCCCATATAAAAAGGCTTCTAACAGCGATACAGGAACCTGAGAGAGTGGCTGTTATCAAGTGCAAAGCCCACACTTACAATCAAGACCCAGTGTCACTTGGTAGCAGCCGGGCAGACGAAGCTGCTAAATCAGCAGCCAGCACCCCCATACAAACAGATATCACATCATTGATGATATTCAACACTGTCAATACACAAAAACTAAGTGAAATGCAAAATTTGTGTTCTCCACAGGAAAGGGCAGTCTGGAGGTCAAAGGGATATGGCCAGGAGTCCTCAGGACTCTGGACAGATGGACAGGGTAAGCCAGTAGCCCCCAGAGCATATATTTCAAGCTTAGCTGAGGTGGCACACGGTCTGACTCATCTGGGAAAAGAGGGTATGTGTAAGCTGGTGAGAGCCTACTGGTGTGCGCCAGGATTCTCTTCTCATGCGGGTAAGAGAGCAATGACATGTCTTATCTGCTTGAGGAAGAATATTGGAAAGTCAATATCAACAGAACCATCCCATATCCCGCCAACAGACGTCCCTTTTCAGGTAATACAGATTGATTTCATACATTTACCACCCTGCAGAAATTTAAAATATGTGTTAGTCTGTATTGATGTGTTTTCCAATTGGGTAGAAGCGTTCCCCGCTGCCACAAATACTGCTACATTCGCTGCAAAGAAAATTGTGCAGGAATTTGTGTGCAGGTTTGGTATCCCTAGGATAATTGAAAGCGATAGGGGTACCCATTTTACAGGTGAAGTCTTTCAGGTTATGTGCAAACTGATGGGAATTAATAGCAAGCTGCATACTCCGTACCGACCACAGGCGAGTGCGAAGGTGGACAGAGTAAACAGCACTATTAAGAACAAGCTGAGCAAAGTGATGGCTGAAACTGGATTGTTGTGGCCAGAAGCTTTGCCACTTGTATTGTACTGCATCAGAACCACTCCCAGGTCCTCCCTTAATCTATCACCCTTTGAGATTCTTTTTGGTCGACAACCCCATGTAATGATTGACCCCCAGGATGATTTGAAATGCAATAATGAAGTGACTGTAAAATGGGTGGTCTTCTGTATGCCGAATGTCGGGATCCCGGCGCACAGTATACCGGCACCGGAATCCCGACACCCGGCATACCGACAAGTATTCTCCCTTGTGGGGGTCCACGTCCCCCCTGGAGGGAGAATAAAATAGTGTGGCGCGCGTAGCGCGCCACCGCGCCCATAGCGTGGCGAGCGCAGCGAGCCCGCAAGGGGCTCCTTTGCGCTCGCCACGCTGTCGGCATGCCGGCGGTCGGCCTCCCGGCGCCGGTATGCTTGTCGCCGGGAGCCCGAGCGCCGGCATACCATACTACACCCTGTAAAATATCTGGTTAAGATGAGCCAGCAGCTGAGGAATCAAAACAGAAATCTAAAGCTGGTGATTCCTGACCTGCCAAACAGTAATTGTCATGACATTGAACCTGGGGATTATGTAATGATTCAAAATTTTCTACGCTCAGGTTGCCTCATTGACAGGTGGGAAGGACCGTACCAAGTCTTACTAACCAGCACGACAGCATTAAAGGTTGCCGAAAGAGAGACTTGGGTCCACTCGTCCCACTGTAAGAAGGTCGCTGACCCAGAGAGAACCCGTGACAAAGAGCAGAGTGTAGAGAACATCGTATCACTGGAGTGTCTGTTCCGGGAAGGTTGAGAGGCAGGACTATTGTCACGGCACCTGAGCACGGAGAACAACAAGACCAGAGGCGGTTGTCGAATCAATTTTCTTTTTCCTTTTTATTATTTTCTCCATCTCCCATTACCCTCCTTTCCTCCCCCTTCTTGTTCCCTTTTCTCTCCCCTTAACAAGATGGACTTACCCCAAGAGACTGCGTTCCGGGTTTTCCTGTTGACCCTGTTGTTGACCAGAGCAGTCTGTTTCGGTGAGAGTACCAGAGAGGTCGAGAAAGGATCTGGAATGGGTTCTGATGGCAAGGACGGATTTGTAGAATTCCAAGAGCAACACATCCATCGAGCAAAGGCGAGTATCAGAAAATGATCTGGTAGTCAGGAAACTAGGAGACACTGTGAAGGGTTATTGGCAGAGGAAAATTGCATTTGTAGGAATTGTGAAAACATAGTTGAGGATGGGTGCATCCAGAGATGTCAGTCCAGCCTTAATATCAACATGGACCGTCATCCATTGAGTGATTATCACTCACTAGTGGGTAAGGTTTTAAACCAAACAGAATGCTGGGTGTGCTCACAAGTACCTCAAGGTCAGAGCAAGTCAGGACTAGTACCGTACCCTTTAACAATAGATGAGGTACTTGAATTACGGGGTGGGAGACCGGTGGACAAGAAATTTAATATTTCTATGCCCCCTAGTTTGAAGCTCCACCAGTACCATGTAGATAGATCCTTAGTGTGTTTCAACATTTCCAATTCCCGAAAGCCGGGAAATTGGGAAGTGTCATGGAATAACCAAACCATGGCATTCTCGCACAGAGCTGATAGGATACCCGTAGACTCTGAACTTATACGCCAAATAGCCGACAACGGAAGGTATTTTCGGTACAGGTATACTCTAGGCAGTAAGACCATGCGGGTTGGAGAAGTATCACCAGGGTACTGTGCGCATATCATACAGCCTGATACGTGTACTGAACAGATGAGAGAACTAGGGATTGGGTTTTTCACTTGGAAAGTTTGCAATATGGTAATGTCATATTCTGTCCCATATGTTCTCCCCGATGATGCCTATTTCATATGCGGGAGGAAGGCGTATAAGTGGCTTGCCCCAAACTCAGAGGGATTGTGTTACATTGGAAGAGTGTTGCCAGAAGTAATGACCATAACCCATGATAAGATGAAAGACGTTCACCGCAGTGCTCAAGCTCCTTATACTCATACTCACTATGAACACATCGTTAAGAGACACCTCATAGATAGGACAAAGCACGCAGCCTCTGATTTAATTCACGAATCCACCGGGATTCAATTCCTACTCGCGTTAGACATCACTCGCACCGCCAGAGGAATTATAAATTATAGGTATATCCACGCGCTAGCGAACCTGATAGATAATATCACTGAGATGTATGATGACACCTTCAGGTATACAGGAAGGGAGTTGCAAGCTTACAAAACGGAACTGATCCAGCACAGGATGGTCCTCAATTATATCACAGCAGTGACAGGCGGGTACTATGTCACTTTGGCAACTCAGTATGGTGTGAAGTGTTGCACGTATATTACAAACAGCACTGATGACCCAACCGAGGTCATAGATCAAAAGATGGACGATATCTTGCAGTTGAAGTGGGAGTTCCGAAGGAGACACAACCTTACCCTTACTGCTGTGAGTAATGAACTGACCGGCTGGGTCTCATGGTCGAAACCACGCAATTGGTTCTCAGGTTTAGGAGAATGGGCTCAAAATGTTATCATGAGTGTAGGAAAGTTTCTCCTTTGTATCCTGGGAGTCATCATAATTATTGGCTTGATATTTAGAGGTGTTTGAATTCTAACGCGGCGCAAGCACGGTACCACAGTGATGAGTTTAAGGAGCGGGGGCATTGGTACAGCAGCAGATTTAATTTATGACCCATCAATAGAGACAAGGTTGTGATATGACGTGATTCCACGGCCCGTTTCTTTCACCCATTTTTCCTTTGTTTTCCCTCAGCAAAAATATACCCATCCGGATAAGACTTCAATCAACACCCAAGAATGATTACGCAAATGTTATGTGAATGTATTTTTGATATGTTTCTTATCTTCATCTCTACAACCTTCAGGTAGTGACACACATAGTCGACAGGTGATATCCATATATTAGCATTCACATATGTTCCCCCTCCATGTATCATCAACTAAATGTGCACCCCATTTGTTGGAACAAAAAAAAGCCGAAAAGAGCTCGGTAGTGTTTGTTGGCCCACTTACAGACCCTTAATACGGGATAAGAAGGATTTAATGTATACTTCGCAATACCTCGAAGCTTATTTAGAACATATACGGCACAACCCCTCAGACATGGGGTTCATACATACATGCATTTACTATCCCACTAGGTCATACATTTCCCACCTACACCTCTCCTCCTACCATCCAATCATCTGTAGATATTGTATTGTATATTTTTCTGTTTAATGTTTAGATAGTGGCAGTTATTGTTGACTGCCAAAGGGTGGACTGTCAAAGTCGAAAAATATTGTAATGCATACACCATGCACTAACCCCACACACATGCCTGCTGCGCGTGCACTTGTTCCGCCGTGCGTGCACATATCCACAATTTGCGTATGATCGCTCCCGCGTTCCTGCGCGTGGTATGGGTATTTACTGCGGGGTTTGTGAGCGCATAGAGGGTTATTAGAACATTGCATATTTAACCCAAATAGTGCACATTTTACACATAGTCACCCCGCACCACATCAGCAAGTATCAACAGTTTAAATGATTCCAGGTCTAAGGGATTCGCATTTGCATGATAGGAAGGGTCAGACTAAGGTTAGAAGGTGATGTCTAGTATCTAGCTGTAGGGTATTTTAAGGGTAACATTCCGGTGTTGGTTAGAGAAAGATCGCAAGTTCCAGCGTATAGTTATGTGCAGAAGTAGAATATAGATATAAACTGTATTTACTGTATATTATGTATGCGGCAGGAATCCAGAGGATACCACCCCCAAGAGCAGTTGAGAAAGACATCGCCCACCTTTTCAAATCAACCTATGACCTCTCCTGTAATGTAAAGATGCATCTCTGTGTCCAATGGACAATGAGATTACAGTAACCATTGTATTGTGTATGGAAGTTGTGTATAAAAAGCCTGTTGCTGCCTGGCTGGTCAGAAGGCTCTGAACACTATCATCCTGATTAGCGGACGACTGGACCAGGTTGCGCAAACGATTATTCTCATGTATGTACATTTTCTGTAGCCATTATTCTGTTGTAGATTTATCTTGTTAGCCTGTAGTGTATAATTTGTACTGTTATCCCTTTTGAAATAATCCACTGTGGCCTTAGAACCCTGTGGTCAACTACATATCGGTGTTGTGTCCTCATTTTCCTGCTAGGGTTTAAAGCGTATTTTACTGTATAAGGTTTAAGAGTATATTGATAAGGTGTACGCACTGCGGGTACTTTATACCGTCAGCGCTACTTAAGGTTTAAGGTATAACATCATTACAGTGCTTTGCTGCACATGGTTTAGAGTGTAAGAATAACATTGCATTGCATTACGAATAAAGTTTAAAGGTTATTAAAAGTGTGTGCGCGCGCTATGCGTACTCTGTACACTCAGCGCGGCGTGTGTACGCCAAGTACGTACAACGTAAGGGACTCTGTACGCAAATAGCGTGCAAAGTGCGTAGCGTGTGTATTACGTCTAACGGCCGCAACGGCTTCATGGTAAAAGTGTATTTAAAGGTATAGCTTTATGGTTTAAGATAATATCGACATTATCATGGGTAACCTGCTATATTAAAGTACTGTAGGTAACAGACCCTCCCAATCCCAGAGTCTACTGCACCGATGGAGAGGAAGGGGCCCGATCAGAGCCTGTACACAGGAGGACCCCTCCTCTCTTAAAGCGCCTCTGTTTAAAAGGTCTTAATGATTTCAGTGGCAGCCTGTGAAAACATTGGCCCTCATTCCGAGTTGTTCGCTCGTTAGCTGCTTTTAGCAGCATTGCACACGCTAAGCCGCCACCTACTGGGAGTGAATCTTAGCATAGCAGAATTGCGAATGCAAGATTAGCAGAATTGCGAATAGAAATTTCTTCACAGTTTCTGAGTAGCTCCAGACTTACTCTGCCACTGCGATCAGTTCAGTCAGTTTCGTTCCTGGTTTGACGTCACAAACACACCCAGCGTTCACCCAGACACTCCCCCGTTTCTTCAAACACTCCCGCGTTTTTCCCAGAAACGCAAGCGTTTTTTCGCGCACACCCATAAAACTGCTAGTTTCCGCCCAGAAACACCAACTTCCTGTCAATCACACTACGATCACCAGAACGATGAAAAATCCTCGTTAGGCCGTGAGTAAAATACCAAACTCTTTTGCAAATTTACTTGGCGCAGACGCACTGCGAACGTTGCGCATGCGCAGTTTGCGACTAATCGCTCCGTTGCGAAAAAATCTTACGAGCGAACAACTCGGAATGAGGGCCAATGTTCAGATGACGATCCGTAATATTCCTCCCTCTTTTGAGTTGTTTCAGGATACATTATACTATGCTATTTGCATTGATTGGCTTGAGAACTCTCTGCAAAAGGAATTATGCACTCAAAAACTCTTTGATTTAATTAACAAAGAACAAATTAGAAATTGCTTCTGATCTACCCTATGTTATGACACAGAGGTGTATCTACAAGACCTCCCATTCTTGTGAGCTGTTGTTCAATATATACTGTACTATTATCTCCAGTCCGACTGTGCCGTTACCCTTTTCTGTAAATGCTTTGCTGTGTCACCATTATTTATTTTCTTATGTTATGCTTCAATACATGTTTTGGGGAAAAAATAGATTTTTTATTTCTAAAGAAATAAAAAATGCTTCTTTTTACTAATAACATTATTTTCTCCACCCCTCCCAACTATCAAGCTCAGTTAGGTGAGAATTGATCGGTTGAGATACTCTAGTTGTTGCCATATCAGTTTGCACATGCAAGTATGGAGATAAGGGCAAATGTAGATAAAGTTCCTGGGCCTAGGAATGATAATACAAAATTACTGCTTTCTGCTGGAGCATTGCACTTGCTGGAGGGTCCAGATAGTACTAGTGATTACATAGGAGGTTAAATGTGATAAATTGCAGCAAACAGCAATACAGATGTAGCCACCTTTATCTTGACCGATTCTCCGCCAAGACGGACGTTTAGTCACGCTAAGGCGATAACTGAGTTTAATCACAGGCAGGCGCGTTGAGGCGATTCTAGATACTCAGCATGCATTACACATCTCCACCACTGGGTGGCTAATGCTCCACTAATCCAGTACATTCGATCGTACAGTATAGCGGCGGATTGATCTACAGCTCTGGCAATTGGTCAGTGACGACTGTAATGTTAATACTGTAGACGTAACGGGAGGCAGTGGAAAAAGATGGTGACCTATGGAGACGCAACTAATTGTGTAAAAGGAAGAATGTACAGTACAATGTATAAACACCGTGCTTTTAAAATACATGTACAGTAAATGAGCATCTGAGTTCCCTAAGGCATAATGGGAATGGTGGGCTAGCGGGAGGCGGTGGAAAATACTGTGCTTTACAAATGTGAGCGTCCGAGTCCCCTACGGCATAAACCAACACCAATGGGGAGGGGGCAGGGAGCTGTTTGCTGTACTTTCACACACGAATTTGGGAATCTCTCATGAGGCATCGTGGGCTAGCGATGAAGGCTCCCACCTCCCACGCTGGGGGTCCAGGGTTCGAGACCTGATGTGCCTTCTTTTCTTTTTTATTGTAATAATATACTGTATTACTTTATTTTCATTGTAAGACAGTCAATGGAAGGGTGCACACAAGTTACATATAAATCAGAGTACATCTGCAAGAGCGATTCTTTACGCTAAATGCAACTACACAGCGGCAATGAGTAGAAATTAGTGTATTCTGATGCAACTAATTGAGCAAAACAGTACTGTACATTTTCGGCATTTGTGTATTGCACATGACCTGAATTCCCTCCCTGTCCACTGCATGATCTGTGCAGACTCCAAGGGGGGAAGGGTGATGGGGGTAGGGGGAGATGATGGAAAATACAGTGCCTTTGAAATGCAATTATATGAGCGTCCGAGTCCCCTACGGCATAAACCAACACCAATGGGAAGAAAGTGCCAACCTTTTTTTTTTTTTATGTGTCCCATGACATTCACTTTAATATTTTTTTTTCTCTCTAATACATCCAATGGAAGGATGCACACAAGTTTCACATAAATCAGAGTAGATCTGCAGAAGCGATTCTTTATGCTAAATGCCACTACACAGCGGTAATGAGTAGAAATGAGTGTATTCTGAGTGAGTAAACCAGTACTGTAGATCTTCGGCGTTTGTGTATTGCACAGGACCTGAGTTCCCTCCCTGTCCACTGCATGATCTGTGCAGGCTCCCAGGGGGGAAGGGCGATGGGCTAGCCGGAGGCGGTGGAAAATACCGTGCTTTACAAATGCGAGCGTCCGAGTCCCCTAAGGCATAAACCAACACCAATGGGGAGGGGGCCGGGCGCTGTTTGCTGTACTTTTACACACAAATTTGTGAATCTCTCATGAGGCATCGTGGGCTAGCGATGAAGGCTCCCACCTCCCACGCTGGGGGTCCAGGGTTCGAGACCTGATGTGCCTTTTTTTTTTTTTTATTGTAATAATATACTGTATTACTTTATTTTCATTGTAAGACAGTCAATGGAAGGGTGCACACAAGTTACATATAAATCAGAGTACATCTGCAGGAGCGATTCTTTACGCTAAATGCAACTACACAGCGGCAATGAGTAGAAATGAGTGTATTCTGAGGCAACTAATTGAGCAAAATAGTACTGTACATTTTCGGCGTTTGTGTATTGCACAGGACTTGAATTCCCTCCCTGTCCACTGCATGATCTGTGCAGGCTCCCAGGGGGGAAGGGCGATGGGGGTAGGGGGAGACGATGGAAAATACCGTGCCTTTGAAATGCAATTATATGAGCATCCGAGTCCCCTACGGCATAAACCAACACCAATGGGAAGGAAGTGCCAACCTTTTTTTTTTTTTTATGTGTTCCCGTGACATTCACTTTAATAATTTTTTTTCTCTCTAATACATCCAATGGAAGGATGCACACAAGTTTCACATAAATCAGAGTAGATCTGCAGGAGCGATTCTTTACGCTAAATGCCACTACACAGCGGTAATGAGTAGAAATGAGTGTATTCTGAGTGAGTAAACCAGTATTGTAGATCTTCGGCGTTTGTGTATTGCACAGGACCTGAATTCCCTCCCTGTCCACTGCATGATCTGTGCAGGCTCCCAGGGGGGAAGGGCGATGGGCTAGCCGGAGGTGGTGGAAAATACCGTGCTTTACAAATGCGAGCGTCCGAGTCCCCTAAGGCATAAACCAACACCAATGGGGAGGGGGCTGGGCGCTTATCGAGCTCGGTGTAACGTAATGTGCATAGACCGTGCTTATCCCGGTGTATTTCAGCTAGGGGATTGTGACGCTCCTTCAGCATTGCCCCTTGGCCTGCAAAACTTATGCCATCTCTCACTCCATATCCGAGCGCTGCCACGTGCTGGGGGTTCACGGTCGGCGGCCATTTTGTCAGGTTGCTATGCGATCGAGCTCGGTGTAACGTAATGTGTATAGACCTCGCTTATCCCGGTGTATTTCAGCTAGGGGATTGTGACGCTCCTTCAGCATTGCCCCTTGGCCTGTAAAACGTATGCCATCTCTCACTCCATATCCGAGCGCTGCCACGTGCTGGGGGTTCACGGTCGGCGGCCATTTTGTCAGGTTGCTATGCGATCGAGCTCGGTGTAACGTAATGTCCATAGACCGCTCTTATCCCGGTGTATTTCAGCTAGGGGATTGTGACGCTCCTTCAGCATTGCCCTTTGGCCTGTAAAACGTATGCCATTTCTCGCTCCATATCCGAGCGCTGCCACGTGCTGGGGGTCCACGGTCGGCGGACATTTTTAATGTGCATAGAACTCGCTTATCCCCATGGGCCCCTGTGTTTTTTAACTACCATATTGAGATGCACATTTCTAGGCCTACAGTATTTAATATACAGTAAGCAGCATTGTTGTTAGGCAATAATTGAAGAATTTACATACAGTACTGACATGCACTGTATGTAATGCTTGTACATAATGTCAGTCGCCCCTTATGCTGTACACTACTGGAAGTCTTACAGGGCCCATGCACTTCCAAGGAGGGTTATTTACTGTATCTGTTTTATACAGGAAACTAATTGCAGTCCATAACACTGATGTGGTATTTTCAGTACTGTACAGTATACAGTACTAAAATTTGAACATCAGGTACTGTATAGTAAACATGAACAGTATTAACTTTTATCATAAAACTCTTACAAATTTTCAGATGTGTAAATTATAGACTACAGTATTCACAAATGTTTTTTCTCCATACAGGAATTACAGTTGGAAAACATGCCAGTAACTATCAACAAAACGATGAGCAAGATAATCACCAACATGAAAAAAGAAAATAAAACCATCAAAGAGATCCATGCATGGCTCAAGGAAAGTGGCATTATAGTCACTTTAGAAAAAGTGCGCTATCATGCTTTCGAGAGAACAACGCCCAGATTTGTATTTCCTACAAAATGCACATGGTACGTACTGTACACTACTGTAATGCTTAAATGACTTTCTGTATACCATAGACAATTTTTTGGAAATAAAAAAAAAACACTTCATCTAACTGATTGTGCTGTTAATTAATTCATATTTTTCATACTGTATTGTACTGTAGGAGAGTGCAACAAATTGTGGAGGAACTAACTCGTGAGGATGATGAGCGAACTGCTTTGCAAATAAAACAAATTCTCCATTCCAAGTATGACCTGGACATATCGGCCACCAGCGTCAGAAGGATGCGACGGAAAATGGGATGGACCTTTGGCGCAACAAGGTAAAATACTGAAAGCAGTATAAACCATACAGTAAATGCGCACTTATTCACTGTTAATAATCCCTTGATAAGTGATATAACAATGACATAAATCATTATACAGAGTGTGTACTTTATACTATATACAGTATGTGTGTGTATGTGTATGTATGTATATGTGTATATATATATATATATATATATATATGCACAGGAAGTCCACAGCACTCGGTCAATAATCAGAGCAAATACAGCAGGTATACTGCAACGTTTCGATATTTTAATATATCGTCATCAGGCACAATAACACATACAAACAAACAACTGACCTTATATCCCCTAGCACCCACATGGCGAGGGCTGCCTCCGGAAGCAGGGGGACGGCACCAATGAATGATGTCATCACCACCCGTCCGTTGCTAAGGCCACACGCCAAACTAAAACATTAAAAACAAACACCAAAAAGAGAAACATCGGCAGAGGGTACATGCAGAAGCAGCATATAGAACATCATATGTTACAATTAGAAACATAATATTTATGTATACTACAATAGATACAAAAAAACACCACAAAAGATAACAATTGTAACCTTTAAATACATGCAGAGACACCAGAATACTCGTTTAAGCCCCTGGGTGATAGAGTTTGCAAGCAGTGAATCCATTGTGCTTCACATTTCAGCAATTTAGATGCACGGTCACCCCTCCTCAAATTAATCGGTACATGATCAATGATCATGTATCGCAATGTAGCCAAGCTATGCCCCACCTGCATAAAATGACGGGCCACAGGTTGGTCACTTTGTTTAGTAGAAATGGCTTGCCTGATAGCATACCGATGCGTAGCCATGCGCTCTCTTAAAGTGCGCTCAGTTTTCCCTACATAACTGAGTCCGCAGGGACATGTAATAAGATATACAATGTAACGTGTAGTACACGTTACCCGATGTTTAATAAAGAATTTTTTACCGCTGTATGGATGGCAGAAACCGTCACCCACAACCAAGGAGCGACAGGTGGTGCAATCCAAACAGCGATAACAACCATTCCTACGTTTTAAAAAATTATCATGAGTGGATTGTGTCTGATCCATACCGGTGATATCAGTGCGCATCACCATGTCTCTGATATTACGTCCACGAGTATAACAGCTCATAACACTGGTCTGAGCTAGATTAAGGGCTTGATCCGATTGTACTATTGGCCACAGTTTTTTACTAATGTGTCCTATAGTACCACTAAATGAATTATAGTGATTAACCCAGGGCATAACTGAACCAACAGGTTCCTTCTTCCTGGATTGTAGCAATTTGTAACTGGGAATGCTCAATGCCCTCACTTTGGCTTTCTTAAGATAACTTAATTCATACCCTCTCTGCAAGAAATCAATTATCTGTTTGTCTATATTCGCAATGGCTGTCTCTTGGTTGCTACAGCTGCGGCAAGCCCGAATAAACTGGGAATATGGAAGACCATATTTAAGAGGTTTAGGGTGAAAACTTCCAGCGTGTAGAATAGAATTTCTATCACTCGGTTTCTGATATATGGAAGTAATTAGTGTATCATTCTGTAGGGTAATCTGAACATCTAAAAAGTGTATAGTAGTCTCATCAATATCATATGTAAATTGAATGGGATGTTTAGATTGATTATGCATAGAAATGACAGTCTCCAAATCTACCCGCGAGCCGGTCCATATGATGAACAAGTCATCTATATATCGGCTATAATGAATGATATGTCTAGAGATCTCTGGTTTAGAATGAAAAACAGCATGCTCAACCTCAAACATGTACGCATTAGTGTAGCTAGGGGCCACATTCGACCCCATCGCTACGCCGGCCATTTGCAGAAAAAATCTACCATCAAAGATGAAATAATTACAAGTTAAAATAAGTCTAAGTAAGTCACAAATCAATTCCACATCAGGACCTATATACGCTGGATGTGTCAATAATAATTTGCGTACTGCTGCTATCCCCGCCTCATTGGGGATGACAGTATAGAGGCTGGAAATATCAATGCTGCAGAGCAAACACCCTGGAGGAATCTGAATGTTACTAAGTTTATTTAACAAAGATGTAGTATCCAATAAATAGAATGTATTATCCACTATACATGGTTGGAGCAAAGAATCAATATAGACCGCACAGTTTTGGAATAAAGATCCCCGGGCAGATATGATGGGTCTGCCAGGGGGAGAAGTAAGATTTTTATGAACCTTAGGTAAGGTATACATTAAAGGTACAGTCGGGTGTTTAGGTACCAAAGCATCAGCCAATGATCGGGGGATCTTACCATCCAAAACTGCCGTGTCAAGAATAGTACTCAGTTGATCCCTAAACATATCAGTGGGGTCAGAGTCAAGCAATCTATAAACAGATGAATCAGATAGCTGTCTTTCAATCTCAGATTTATACGCTGATAAATCCTGTATCACAATTGCCCCGCCTTTATCGGCGGGGCGAATGATGATATCAGTATAGGTGGATAAATCGCGTAATGCCTGAGTTTCAGATGCTGAAAGATTACTATGAATATTACCTACAGGCTTGTTGATAACATCATTACCTTGCTGATCAAGCATGTGTGTGAAAGTTTTAATAGAAGCATTGTTAGTAAACGGCTCAAAGCTAGACTTCGGTAGCAATTTACGTAATTGAGGAGGGAGTATACTAGCAGGCTGTACAATCACTTCTTTATTTTTATTAAAGTGCTCATGAATGCGTAACTGCCTATTTAATCTATATTTCTCTATTTCCCAACAAAAGCTATCAAATTTACAAACAGGCACAAAAGATAGTCCACGATTCAGAACCTTTGTTTCTGCACAGGTCAAGGGACGTGAGGAGAGATTAATCACGATCTCTTGGGAAGAGGGGGCCTGCCTACTCTTCCGCGCCCTCGACCTCTTACCACCTCTACGCGTGAATCGCCTTTTGGGGCCCGCACTTGTCGGCGGGTACGTACCCCCAAAGGGGCATGGCTGGCCAACTCATCAGCGTAGTCAGAGTCACTGGTAGTAAGTCCATCATGCTGGGACTTGTAGTAGCGTCTTGTGTATCGACCCTGATTGTGTTGGAAGCGTGAGTTCTCACCACGGTGATTCCCAATCCAAGAATACACCTGATTCTGTTCATAATCAGCAATGACTTTGGTGAGTTTTTGCTTTTTAAAACGAACAAGATCCCGCTTGTAGGTGGTAATTTGTTTGTTGAGTTTATCTACCCAATCAATGGAGTGATCATCCACAAATGTAGATTTATGCTGTGTTTCAAATGCCAGCAATTTCTCCCGGGTCAATGCCAGCTCCTTACCCGACTCCTCAATAACCAGTAGCATAAGATCGTAGCTACATTTATTCAATACGGCTATCCACCGCTTACAGAAAGTGCTATTATAACAACCAATTGTAGGGCAGTTCTTAACACGAAAACCACGGGGGATGCGTTTTTCCTTATAATAGTCACTGAGAGTGACCCCGTGGTAATAAAAGTCCTGCTCACGTTGTTTGAGTTTTACCCAGTCTCGGTATAAATGTTCCAGAGATTTAAATTCAGCATCATCGTTCACTGCATCTTTAAACAATATGCTTTCAGCCTCCGATTCGGAAAATGATAGCGCAGTGCCTTGTGTAATCTTTGAAAGATTAATGGAGTCATGTATATAATCATCTGTTCCGCTGATGCCCTCTGCCATCTTAAGGACGTAGCTCCGTCCACAATGAGAATGTAGCCAGGCAGATAAACGGAATGTAAACTTGGTGGGTGCTCAATCAAGTGAAGGACATTTACTGCCAAATGACCGACACAAATATTCGTAGCAGAAGGGAGAGCACACCTGGTAAAATAAGTGATGGTCCCGGTGCCCGCGGTGGGAGTTTTCAGCCGAAAATCCAATATATGCACAGGAAGTCCGCAGCACTCGGTCAATAATCAGAGCAAATACAGCAGGTATACTGCAACGTTTCGATATTTTAATACATCGTCATCAGGCACAATAACACATACAAACAAACAACTGACCTTATATCCCCTAGCACCCACATGGCGAGGGCTGCCTCCGGAAGCAGGGGGACGGCACCAATGAATGATGTCATCACCACCCGTCCGTTGCTAAGGCCACACGCCAAACTAAAACATTAAAAACAAACACCAAAAAGAGAAACATCGGCAGAGGGTACATGCAGGAGCAGCATATAGAACATCATATGTTACAATTAGAAACATAATATTTATGTATACTACAATAGATACAAAAAAACACCACAAAAGATAACAATTGTAACCTTTAAATACATGCAGAGACACCAGAATACTCGTTTAAGCCCCTGGGTGATAGAGTTTGCAAGCAGTGAATCCATCGTGCTTCACATTTCAGCAATTTAGATGCACGGTCACCCCTCCTCAAATTAATCGGTACATGATCAATGATCATGTATCGTAATGTAGCCAAGCTATGCCCCGCCTGCATAAAATGACGGGCCACAGGTTGGTCACTTTGTTTAGTAGAAATGGCTTGCCTGATAGCATACCGATGCGTAGCCATGCGCTCTCTTAAAGTGCGCTCAGTTTTCCCTACATAACTGAGTCCACAGGGACATGTAATAAGATATACAATGTAACGTGTAGTACACGTTACTTAGACTTATTTTAACTTGTAATTATTTCATAGCTTGGCATAGCTTGGCTACATTACGATACATGATCATTGATCATGTACCGATTAATTTGAGGAGGGGTGACCGTGCATCTAAATTGCTGAAATGTGAAGCACGATGGATTCACTGCTTGCAAACTCTATCACCCAGGGGCTTAAACGAGTATTCTGGTGTCTCTGCATGTATTTAAAGGTTACAATTGTTATCTTTTGTGGTGTTTTTTTGTATCTATTGTAGTATACATAAATATTATGTTTCTAATTGTAACATATGATGTTCTATATGCTGCTCCTGCATGTACCCTCTGCCGATGTTTCTCTTTTTGGTGTTTGTTTTTAATGTTTTAGTTTGGCGTGTGGCCTTAGCAACGGACGGGTGGTGATGACATCATTCATTGGTGCCGTCCCCCTGCTTCCGGAGGCAGCCCTCGCCATGTGGGTGCTAGGGGATATAAGGTCAGTTGTTTGTTTGTATGTGTTATTGTGCCTGATGACGATATATTAAAATATCGAAACGTTGCAGTATACCTGCTGTATTTGCTCTGATTATTGACCGAGTGCTGCGGACTTCCTGTGCATATATTGGATTTTCGGCTGAAAACTCCTACCGCGGGCACCGGGACCATCACTTATTTCACCAGGTGTGCTCTCCCTTCTGCTACGAATATTTGTGTCGGTCATTTGGCAGTAAATGTCCTTCACTTGATTGAGCACCCACCAAGTTTACATTCCGTTTATCTGCCTGGCTACATTCTCATTGTGGACGGAGCTACGTCCTTAAGATGGCAGAGGGCATCAGCGGAACAGATGATTATATACATGACTCCATTAATCTTTCAAAGATTACACAAGGCACTGCGCTATCATTTTCCGAATCGGAGGCTGAAAGCATATTGTTTAAAGATGCAGTGAACGATGATGCTGAATTTAAATCTCTGGAACATTTATACCGAGACTGGGTAAAACTTAAACAACGTGAGCAGGACTTTTATTACCACGGGGTCACTCTCAGTGACTATTATAAGGAAAAACGCATCCCCCGTGGTTTTCGTGTTAAGAACTGCCCTACAATTGGTCGTTATAATAGCACTTTCTGTAAGCGGTGGATAGCCGTATTGAATAAATGTAGCTACGATCTTATGCTACTGGTTATTGAGGAGTCGGGTAAGGAGCTGGCATTGACCCGGGAGAAATTGCTGGCATTTGAAACACAGCATAAATCTACATTTGTGGATGATCACTCCATTGATTGGGTAGATAAACTCGACAAACAAATTACCACCTACAAGCGGGATCTTGTTAGTTTTAAAAAGCAAAAACTCACCAAAGTCATTGCTGATTATGAACAGAATCAGGTGTATTCTTGGATTGGGAATCACCGTGGTGAGAACTCACGCTTCCAACACAATCAGGGTAGATACACAAGATGCTACTACAAGTCCCAGCATGATGGACTTACTACCAGTGACTCTGACTACGCTGATGAGTTGGCCAGCCATGCCCCTTTGGGGGTACGTACCCGCCGACAAGTGCGGGCCCCAAAAGGCGATTCACGCGTAGAGGTGGTAAGAGGTCGAGGGCGCGGAAGAGTAGGCAGGCCCCCTCTTCCCAAGAGATCGTGATTAATCTCTCCTCACGTCCCTTGACCTGTGCAGAAACAAAGGTTCTGAATCGTGGACTATCTTTTGTGCCTGTTTGTAAATTTGATAGCTTTTGTTGGGAAATAGAGAAATATAGATTAAATAGGCAGTTACGCATTCATGAGCACTTTAATAAAAATAAAGAAGTGATTGTACAGCCTGCTAGTATACTCCCTCCTCAATTACGTAAATTGCTACCGAAGTCTAGCTTTGAGCCGTTTACTAACAATGCTTCTATAAAAACTTTCACACGCATGCTTGATCAGCAAGGTAATGATGTTATCAACAAGCCTGTAGGTAATATTCATAGTAATCTTTCAGCATCTGAAACTCAGGCATTACGCGATTTATCCACCTATACTGATATCATCATTCGCCCCGCCGATAAAGGCGGGGCAATTGTGATACAAGATTTATCAGCGTATAAATCTGAGATTGAAAGACAGCTATCTGATTCATCTGTTTATAGATTGCTTGACTCTGACCCCACTGATATGTTTAGGGATCAACTGAGTACTATTCTTGACACGGCAGTTTTGGATGGTAAGATCCCCCGATCATTGGCTGATGCTTTGGTACCTAAACACCCGACTGTACCTTTAATGTATACCTTACCTAAGGTTCATAAAAATCTTACTTCTCCCCCTGGCAGACCCATCATATCTGCCCGGGGATCTTTATTCCAAAACTGTGCGGTCTATATTGATTCTTTGCTCCAACCATGTATAGTGGATAATACATTCTATTTATTGGATACTACATCTTTGTTAAATAAACTTAGTAACATTCAGATTCCTCCAGGGTGTTTGCTCTGCAGCATTGATATTTCCAGCCTCTATACTGTCATCCCCAATGAGGCGGGGATAGCAGCAGTACGCAAATTATTATTGACACATCCAGCGTATATAGGTCCTGATGTGGAATTGATTTGTGACTTACTTAGACTTATTTTAACTTGTAATTATTTCATCTTTGATGGTAGATTTTTTCTGCAAATGGCCGGCGTAGCGATGGGGTCGAATGTGGCCCCTAGCTACGCTAATGCGTACATGTTTGAGGTTGAGCATGCTGTTTTTCATTCTAAACCAGAGATCTCTAGACATATCATTCATTATAGCCGATATATAGATGACTTGTTCATCATATGGACCGGCTCGCGGGTAGATTTGGAGACTGTCATTTCTATGCATAATCAATCTAAACATCCCATTCAATTTACATATGATATTGATGAGACTACTATACACTTTTTAGATGTTCAGATTACCCTACAGAATGATACACTAATTACTTCCATATATCAGAAACCGAGTGATAGAAATTCTATTCTACACGCTGGAAGTTTTCACCCTAAACCTCTTAAATATGGTCTTCCATATTCCCAGTTTATTCGGGCTTGCCGCAGCTGTAGCAACCAAGAGACAGCCATTGCGAATATAGACAAACAGATAATTGATTTCTTGCAGAGAGGGTATGAATTAAGTTATCTTAAGAAAGCCAAAGTGAGGGCATTGAGCATTCCCAGTTACAAATTGCTACAATCCAGGAAGAAGGAACCTGTTGGTTCAGTTATGCCCTGGGTTAATCACTATAATTCATTTAGTGGTACTATAGGACACATTAGTAAAAAAACTGTGGCCAATAGTACAATCGGATCAAGCCCTTAATCTAGCTCAAACCAGTGTTATGAGCTGTTATACTCGTGGACGTAATATCAGAGACATGGTGATGCGCACTGATATCACCGGTATGGATCAGACACAATCCACTCATGATAATTTTTTAAAACGTAGGAATGGTTGTTATCGCTGTTTGGATTGCACCACCTGTCGCTCCTTGGTTGTAGGTGACGGTTTCTGCCATCCATACAGCGGTAAAAAATTATTTATTAAACATCGGGTACGTGTACTACACGTTACATTGTATATCTTATTACATGTCCCTGCGGACTCAGTTATGTAGGGAAAACTGAGCGCACTTTAAGAGAGCGCATGGCTACGCATCGGTATGCTATCAGGCAAGCCATTTCTACTAAACAAAGTGACCAACCTGTGGCCCGTCATTTTATGCAGGTGGGGCATAGCTTGGCTACATTACGATACATGATCATTGATCATGTACCGATTAATTTGAGGAGGGGTGACCGTGCATCTAAATTGCTGAAATGTGAAGCACAATGGATTCACTGCTTGCAAACTCTATCACCCAGGGGCTTAAACGAGTATTCTGGTGTCTCTGCATGTATTTAAAGGTTACAATTGTTATCTTTTGTGGTGTTTTTTTGTATCTATTGTAGTATACATAAATATTGTGTTTCTAATTGTAACATATGATGTTCTATATGCTGCTCCTGCATGTACCCTCTGCCGATGTTTCTCTTTTTGGTGTTTGTTTTTAATGTTTTAGTTTGGCGTGTGGCCTTAGCAACGGACGGGTGGTGATGACATCATTCATTGGTGCCGTCCCCCTGCTTCCGGAGGCAGCCCTCGCCATGTGGGTGCTAGGGGATATAAGGTCAGTTGTTTGTTTGTATGTGTTATTGTGCCTGATGACGATATATTAAAATATCGAAACGTTGCAGTATACCTGCTGTATTTGCTCTGATTATTGACCGAGTGCTGCGGACTTCCTGTGCATATATTGGATTTTCGGCTTAAAACTCCTACCGCGGGCACCGGGACCATCACTTATTTCACCAGGTGTGCTCTCCCTTCTGCTACGTATATATATATATATATATATATAATCTATCCCAAAAGAGATACCTACTGTGTAGGCACTCAGAGACAGCAATGAAGCATTGCCGGCTTATTGTGATGATTACATACTGTATACTGTGTTTGTGTGTGTGTGTGTGTGTATGTATGTGTGTATATATATATATATATATATTACTCTGTATATACTGTAATGTATGTACAGTTTAATGTATACAGTAGGTATATAATACAGTATACTGCACATACAGTCTACTGTATGTACAGTAATCTCTTTCATTACTGTATCTGATTTCATTATTTTTGGCTCTTCACAGGATATCTCCCATGATAAGAGATGTGAATAAAGAAAAGAGAGTGGAACAGGCACAGCGATGGATTGAGAGTGGTGAAAGATTTCATGATGTAATTTTCACAGATGAATCGTTTGTTGCCCATGAGCGGTTCTCCAGAATGTCATTCCGGAAACGTAACCATATCTCATTAAAACCACGCCCAAAGCATCCATTGAAAGTCCATGTATGGGGAGGCATATCACGATTAGGAGCTGGTCCCCTATTATTTTTCGAAGGTACAGTACTATACTTTATTCTGTGCCTGTGTTCTTTAAAAAATACACGTTGTACTGTAGAGTACATGTAACTGCACAATAAAATGAGTTGCTTATTAATGAACATTTTTTTATTTCTGTAGGGATCATGGATAAGAAATTTTTCCAAGAAACAATAGTAGAGGGATGCATGGTGTCATTTGTGAATAAATATTACCCAACTCACCATAGGATATTCCAAGACAATGATCCTAAACACTCCGCCTCAGCCAAATTTATGGAAGAGAAAGGTATGAATTGGGAACGCACACCACCAGAGTGAGTATTCTTTCAACAGTGTACAAGTAAAATTTTGGATAGCACTCTAGTACTGTAAATGTATTTTTTGGTTTAATAAACAGTACAATACCGTATGTTTAATTTTCTCTATTTAATGTAATTAATTGACTAACTTTTTTTCTATACTCTTTTTTTTTTTTTTATAGATCACCAGACATGAATCCAATTGAATTAGTGTGGGCTCAATTGAAAAGGTACATTAGGAGTGTTGCGAAGCCAACAACAAAACAGCAGCTGTTGGATGGGATAAAGACATTTTGGCTAGAAGTACTCACACCTGAACATTGTAATAATTATATAAATCACCTGTATAAAGTATTACCTGTTATAGTCGAAAGAAATGGTCAAGCCACAAATATGTAGTTCTGTACTGTATTTTCTGTTTAAAATTTTAAATTGGTGCATTATTAAAAATGTTTTTTAAATTGCCTTTGTCTGATTATTGCATAAACTAATGTAGAATATTATACAGTAGTAATGTTATTGATGTGTATGGACAGTTATTTTCTGTTTTATAAGTCCTGAATAAGAGTACTGTACATTTTGATCAGTACAGTACATGCAATCGGATGTTGTAATAAATACTTTTTTTTACATTAATATTGATGCTTTTCCAATAAATATTCCATTATACAGTATGGTACAGTACAGTACATGGGGGTAACTGTACAGTATGATGTGCCATTATGTGGGAGAAATACTGTATCCACTAAATGTACAGTAAAATATTTTTTCTTATTACAAACACACAAATGCATCCCAGATGGAAATCTGCTATACACAGCAGACAGCTTATGGTGACAGAACTTACCTACTGTATCCCCACCCATAGTCGTGGTATATTTTAGATTGCCTAATGAGACACTCCTGCAGCATTGCCAATGATTCATGTAAAACCTGTGTGCAAACATTATCTCTATTGAATGCAAAGTACAGTAAGAGTACAGTATACAGTATTATCAGAGCCATACCTGACCAACATGATGCCCGAAGCTAGATTTTGGCTGATGCCCTCTTGCACAGATGCTAGTTCCGCCTCTAACCCTGCAGCCCTTTCCCAGCACCATCACCCATTTTGGCGCTCCTACCCCTTATAATTTAAATAGGAACAATGTGCACATTTAGTGCCAGCCCAAAACAGTGCATATTCTTGCTGGGAAGGGGCATGGTAACACAATAATACCCCCAGATGAAATGACACAACACAGTACTGCAGCTTTATTCACATTATATCATGCAGTAACATAGAAACATAGAATTTGTCGGCAGATAAGAACCACTTGGCCCATCTAGTCTGCCCCTTTTTTTTTTTTTTTTTTTATATTATTTTTTATCTCTAACCTTATTTGATCCTTATTTCTTTTGTAAGGATATCCTTATGTCTATCCCATGCATGTTTAAATTGCTCTACTGTCTTAGCCTCTACCACCTCTGATGGGAGGCTATTCCACTTGTCCACTACCCTTTCTGTGAAATAATTTATCCACAAATTTCCCCTGAACCTCCACCCCTCCAGTCTCAGTGCATGTCCTCGTGTCCTTTTGCTTCTCTTCATTTGGAGAATGTTTCCCTCCTGGACTTTGTTAAAACCCTTGATATATTTGAAAGTTTCTATCATGTCCCCCCTTTCCCTTCTCTGCTCCAAACTATACATATTGAGATTTCTTAGTCTTTCTGGGTATGTTTTGTGATGTAGGCCATGCACCATTTTAGTTGCCCTCCTTTGTACAGTTTCTAATGTATTAATATCCTTTTGAAGATATGGCCTCCAGAACTGAATACAGTATTCTAGATGAGGCCGTACCAATGACCTATACAGTGGCATTATTACTTCTTTCTGCTGCTGATTCCTCTCCCAATGCAGCCAAGCATCTGACTAGCCTTCCTCATTGCCTTGTTACATTGCTTACCTGCCTTTAAGTCATCTGAAATAGTGACTCCTAGATCCCTTTCCTCCTCAGTAGTTTCCAGTATAGTGCCATTAATACTGTATTTAGCTTTAGGATTTTTGAGACCCAAGTGCATGATTTAGCATTTTTTGGCATTAAACTGTAATTGCCAGACTCTTGACCATTCCTCTAGTCTACCTAGATCCTCAATCATTTGTTTTACCCCACCTGGTGTGTCTACCCTGTTGCATACCTTTGTGTCATCTGCAAAAAGGCATACTTTCCCTTTAATGCCATTTGCAATGTCACCAATAAAGATATTAAAAAGCACTGGTCCAAGTACAGATCCCTGGGGTACTCCACTGGTAACATTTCCCTCCTGTGAATGCACTCCATTTACCACAACTCTCTGTTTTCTATCCTTCAACCAAGATCTTATCCATTCAATAATCCTAATATCCAATCCCAAACTTTCAAGTTTATTTAGCAATCTGCGATGTGGAACTGTGTCAAAAGCCTTACTAGAGTCTAGATAAGCTATATCCATGGCTCCACCTTTATCCATCACTTTAGTCACACAATCAAAAAAGTCAATAAGATTTGTTTGACATGATCTCCCCCCAGTGAATCCATGCTGTTTGGGATCCAGTAAATTGCCGGATTTGAGATAATCTACAACTCTTTCTTTTAAGAGTGTTTCCATCAATTTCCCTACTACTGATGTAAGACTCACTGGTCTGTAGTTGTTAGTAGTGTCTCTTATTACTCCTAACAGCCTTTTTCACACCCTTATTCACATTACACCCCACCACATTGATCTTTATTTACATTAGACCACAGGTTCTCAAACTCAGTCCTCAGGACCCCACACAGTGCATGTTTTGCAGGTCTCACAGAATCACAAGTGAAATAATTAGCTCCAACTACTGTATGGACCTTTTAAAATGTGTTAGTGAGTTACTAATACAGTACACCTGTGCACTTGCTGGTTTACCTGCAAAACATGCACTGTGTGGGGTCCTTGTTTTGGGTCTGTATACTGTACATTATACAGCATTTATTATTTGATCATTCTTCGGGACCTCATTGCCTCTGTGTACTGTTATTTTAGCGAGGGGATTGTGACGCTCCTTCAGCATTGCCCCGTAGCCTTCAAGACTACTGCTACTGTATCTCTCACTCCATCTCCGAGCGATGCCTGCCACGTGTTGGGGGTTCAGGGGCGACGGCCATTTTGACAGTGTGCTATGCGATCAAGTCCGGTGTACCGTAATGTGCATAGACCTCGCTTATTCCTATCGCCCCTATGTATTTTAGCAAGGGGTTTGTGACGCTCCTTCAGCATTGCTCCATAGTGCGATCAAGTCCGGTGTACCGTAATGTGCATTGACCTCGCTTATTCCTATCGCCCCTATGTATTTTAGCGAGGGGATTGTGACGCACCTTCAGCACTGCCCCGTTGTCCGCAAAATCTATGTCATCACTCGCTCAATAGCTGAGGGCCTCCATGGGGCAAGGAGTCACAGGCAGTAGCCATTTCGATTGAGTCTGCCCTGCTACAGAATTGTATGTGTACCGTATGGTGCAAAGAACCTTAACAGTACATCTGCTCCTGCAGCTTTGCCCTGGTTTATGTGAATAAAAAAATTTATAAAGTGTCTGGAAAAAACTAACATGCGTTCGTACTGTACAATACTTTAGGAATCAAACACGGGACTTTGAGTATAGGAAGCGGAACACTTCACCACTTCGCCGCAGACAGATGAATAAATCCATTCGTTTTGATTAAGCCATAATGGCTACGGGATTAGGATGCTAACATACTGTACAATATTCCTAATATCATTAGGCAATAATGAACCTCTAACACGTCCATTTGCGTCAGTGTACACTACTGGTTTTATGTTGCTTTGTCTGCGGGATTCAGCGTAACGAGACGCACTAGTAAAGTAGTCCTTACTATACAGTATACAGTATTTCAGTATTATATTTTACGGGAGCCCACACGCATGCGCAGTGGTGATTGTAAAAAGCGACATCTGGTGGATGATCGCAGGTATTACACGTAAAGGTAACGCCAAACGTCTGTCTCCGTGCGATTAGATAGCCTCTCTGTGACTAGGCGTGCCTCCCTACGCCCCAGTACGCTGCGTATGCTCGATCGGGACAAACGCCTCAGCCACTCAAGATAAAGGTGGCTACATCTGTACATTATATTGAGTAGTGCAGTGATAAACCAACATACCTCTCAACCAGACTTGTCCACTCTCCCAGAAGGTCACTGAGACTACCAAATATTGCGGAGGAGGGGGTGGAGACTAGCCTCCTG
This sequence comes from Pseudophryne corroboree, assembly GCF_028390025.1. Classification (NCBI taxonomy): domain Eukaryota; kingdom Metazoa; phylum Chordata; class Amphibia; order Anura; family Myobatrachidae; genus Pseudophryne; species Pseudophryne corroboree. The sequence goes on along the minus strand of NC_086449.1, from coordinate 581,767,732 downwards.
GGAAATTGCAAAACCACAAAATTGGATGGAATACCACCCAAAGGAAGCGCTGTTCAAACAATCAGATTTATCATATGTTCTATTTCTCAGATAATATAACCATATAAAAATACTTAACATATATACAGGTTGAGTATCCCATATCCAAATATTCCGAAATACGGAATATTCCGAAATACGGACTTTTTTGAGTGAGAGTGAGATAGTGAAACCTTTGTTTTTTGATGGCTCAATGTACACAAACTTTGTTTAATACACAAAGTTATTAATAATATTGTATTAAATGACCTTCAGGCTGTGTATATAAGGTGTATATGAAACATAAATAAATTGTGTGAATGTAGACACACTTTGTTTAATGCACAAAGTTATAAAAAATATTGGCTAAAATAACTTTCAGGCTGTGTGTATAAGGTGTATATGTAACATAAATGCATTCTGTGCTTAGATTTAGGTCCCATCACCATGATATCTCATTATGGTATCTAATTATTCTAAAATACGGAAAAATCCGATATCCAAAATACCTCTGGTCCCAAGCATTTTGGATAAGGGATACTCAACCTGTAATAGGAGTGATATCGGGATCATGGCACTTGGGCTGCCAGCAGTCAAAATAGTGACAGCGGCATCCCGATGCTCAGAATCCCGACACCCAGTAGGTAAGCAGTCTAACCTTCCCCATTTACCCCCCTAACCCTCCTTCCCTGCAGCCTTGTTAGGTTCCTGGTGCTCAGAACAAGGGAGATGTTATGAAGCGAGTCCAGAGCACCAGGACGGAATGCTGGGAAAGGGGAATGGAAAGGGAATAGCCCCTGGCGCCCTATCTCCGTTGTCTCACCCGTGCTGTCAGTACACTCTTGCGAGACTATGGTTGCTTGAGCCCATGGCAGCCGCGTTTGAAGGGCGGATTACGTCTGCCCAACTTCGATGCCCCCTCAGGTCTTAATGAGAGACAAAGAGTGAACCGAGACAGGGTGATAACAAGGGGCCCTCTGACTAAACAACAAGGCCAGGGGCTACTAACAAACCTAAAACCAAAGTATGTGCGGCTTGCCGCCAAAGGAAAAGAACAACAAAGGAAATGCTGACCACACACCGACACAATACTCGTGTACCGGCGGTGACAGCATAAGCAGAACCCTCTGCAAAACACCAGTGACAGAAATAATAAGGGAATACAGCGGCCTACGCCAACGGATGCGGCCGTGCCGCTACTCACGGAACCGGTACGAATACTGGCAAACGGACAGGAACTCCCAATGCTGCTGACACAGACTCTCAGAACTGGAGGACAGGCAGAATCCCAAACGACAGACCGGTGGACACCAAGAAGCCAGAAACTTGCACAGGCAAAGGTACTGGACCTCAGGACAGGAACGCCTCACGGCAGGACACGGGATCAGACATAGGAATCGACACAGGGACTGACACAGGAAGCTCAGGAACTAGCAGGAACCAAGCTCAGAACTCAAGCAGACTGAAAACCCAGGAATATCACCAGCATCTGTGAATTGCAAACAGCCAGCATATAACAGAAAGGCCTAATTAATAATCCCATGCAGCTGCCTTGTTGCATGATTTCAAACTGACCAGATGCAATTAGCAGCCAGGTGAGGCTGAACACAAGGGAACAAGCTGCAATTACACAGACTCACCAGCGGCAGCAGACAAGAGTATTCTAAAACAGAGCAACAGGAAATCCTGGCATGCAAGACAACTTTATAAACATAAAATAGGAATGAACCACTACCTGTGGTTCATAACAGTATCCCCTCCTTAAGGGTGAGCTCCGAGCACCCCATGACACCTACGGGGAACATAAACAGAAGTAAAACATGAAATACAGAACAAAACTGCAAAACAGGAATGAGCCACAGCCGTGGCTCATAACAAGCCTGACCCTAACACCCTCCCCCCACTCAGCTTAACCCTAACCTACCCCGGTGGTGCCTAACCGTAACCCCCCTCCCTGCAGTCTAACCCTAACCCTCCCCCCTTAGTGCTAACCCTAACTGCCCCTTTCTTAACCCTTCCTCCCCACAGCCTAACACTAACCACCCCCGCACACACACACAGCCGAGCCCTAACCTGTCCAAGCATACTTACGATGATTTCAGCAGTCAGAATTCCGGCGCTGGCATTATATAATCCATGTCGGGACCCCGGTGTCGATCTTCTGACCAGTGTCGGGATTCCATCATCAGTATTTTGACTGCTGGCATCCCCACCACGGTAGGCTGACTGGATCCCATATAATATAAATAAAAACATACAACACTTCTGTAGTAAATATTGCTCCCACAGTATTGTAGGTAATGTAATATAAAACAGATATTCAATCTGAACTGTGCTTGCACTTTACCATGCAACTCAAAATCAGTCCATGTTTATGCAGATCTCATGTTAGTAGCATAAGAAACATGTACTCTTAGTGCTGGTTAGTAATGTGCATGCATGCAATATTAGGCAGTCCTTTCTAATAAGAAAGTGTTAATTACAGTATGATAAAAATTATTGTTAATCACAGTTGTTGTTGTTGTTGTTGTTGTTGTTGTTGTTGGTGAGGCATTTATTTATCCTACTGCACAAACATCCTCTTTAGGTATTCTCTTAGGCCAGGGTTTCAGCATTCCTTTTATAGTCCACTACTGCTGGTCTTTCCTATAATGCAGCTGTGGAATTCCCCACTTCCCATCAATAGCATTCTAGAGTGGTGACCATAGAGACACACCAGGTAATGTTTAAGTATTTCCAAGTGTCTCAATCCTTAGATGCAAAGACTAAGCAATGCCTAGGTCACATACCCCTTGTAGAGAGATGCAGTCCAATTAATGCAGCATACCATTAGGTGCTTCCTCACAATATCGTATCCTTATAACACGTTTCTTCATCTGTATTGAATGTCAGCGGCTTCCTCAGATAAATGGTCCTGGGGAATTGGGCATTCTGGAGTCAGGATGACATGAATAATGGTAAAATGTCACCTTATGGCTCTGCCAAACTCTCTTCTGATGGCTGTAGCAAATTGTAGCATTGCACAGTGAACAGTGTGAATAAAATAACGTGATTCTAGCACCACATCCCTGCACCAATATTTATCTTGTCATAAGTGGGACAAAATAAACACCACCATCATTTCATGTAAGCCAAGATTCCAACCCCCTCAAACCATGTCCCAATCCACAATACTTTGCCCACTTTTGACCCACCATGTCTCATTGTCTTCAAGGTCTGCAGATTTTTCTTCTACAATCGGGACCACTGAGAGCTGTGCATTATTGATCTATAACAAAGAAGCAGTGATCTAACGTAAACAAAGGATATCAGTGCACAGATGAGTTATAGCCTGTGAGTATTCTCAGAGCAATAGATATCACTGAGTGATTAGATAGTTGAATATAAACAGCAACATCCCAATTCTTGTAAAGACTATCCAAAAGATATTAACAGTAGTTGTACACAGCCACACTGTGCCCTTCTTTCCACCTATAGCACATAGTTATGACCACACTGAGGACATATGAACATATGTATTCACAGCAAAGTGTAATCATAGGTAGGCTGCTGAAATTATGGAAAGGATTAAAAACCACGAGTCCAAATGATTGTCGCTTGAAAGGCAGGTTTCACGTAATACTTCAATTAGTCACTTTGTTTTTGATATCCCCATCGTCAGTCAGACACAGGTCAGAGCCTACTAGTTGGGAGCCATAATGAAGGCTTATTTGCCTTGTGGTGTACATTCTAGGAGATTGGAAATTAACATGCTCTTGTGCTGTTTGGCTGTGAGGCATTCTGCTTCTTTGTAAGATGAATAACACACGGAAAGTGATCGATCCACAACGGCAATAGTTTGGGGGATAAGACAAGCAGCTTTTTTCCTATTGATTTCTTTACTATAGCTCCGACACGAGGGGAAGAGAGGATGTAGAGCAACAGAAGTGAAATGTTGAGCAATTGTAGACTGCCTTTGTATGGAATATTGCATATTCCAAACACTCTCCATTTAACAACAATTAACAAAGCCTTTTGTCTGGTGCAAATCAGGTACATTTTTTAGACCATATCAGAGGTAATGGTAATTGGACTGTGACAACTACTTTCAATGTGACCCTTTGGTTATATCCAGGAGCATCTTTACAGAGCAATCACAGTAATTAGCGAATATAAACTTTTAGAAAAAAATAATTTTAAAAAATGTGGCACTTCAAATAAAAAAGCCTTGATTTTCTCTTACATTACTGACTTAAATACATAGGCCCTCATTCCGAGTCGTTCGCTCGGTAATTTTCATCGCATCGCAGTGAAATTCCGCTTAGTACGCATGCGCAATAATCGCACTGCGACTGCGCCAAGTAATTTTACAATGAAGATAGTATTTTTACTCACGGCTTTTTCTTCGCTCCGGCGATCGTAGTGTGATTGACAGGAAATGGGTGTTACTGGGCGGAAACACGGTGTTTTCGGGGCGTGTGGGAAAAAACGCTACCATTTCCGGAAAAAACGCAGGAGTGGCCGGAGAAACGGGGGAGTGTCTGGGCGAACGCTGGGTGTGTTTATGACATCAAACCAGGAACGACAAGCACTGAACTGATCGCAGATGCCGAGTAAGTCTGAAGCTACTCTGAAACTGCTAAGTAGTTTGTAATCGCAATATTGCGAATACATCGGTCGCAATTTTAAGAAGCTAAGATACACTCCCAGTAGGCGTAGGCTTAGCCTGAGCAACTCTGCTAAATTCGCCTTGCGAGCGATCAACTCGGAATGAGGGCCATACTTGCTTACTTTCCCTGAAGGTTGGGGAGATTCCTGGGAAAGTACACCAACCTCCCAGATTGAGGGTTTGATGACGCCCCCATCCCGATTGTCCCATTTGGAACTTCTTCTGCTGCCTCGGGTATGCATATAATTTCTGCATCTGTGCTTATACAAATTATAATTATTAGTCACATAAGATGGAAATCCTATTATGGAAAAAGGGAAATTGTTAAAGTGATCAAAGATCAAATACTTTGAGGTGTAATAAAGGCTTGCTGAGTATCACTCAGTTGTCTTGGTGAACTTCTATTGAAAATTGCAACAATAACAGATTTATAATTTGCTGTGATAAAAAGCGATAACAATAATTTTTATTCTTATTGGGGTGTAGTACAAAATGTCAACATTAAGGGGGGAATTCAAATGTTTGAAAAGTCGGTTGGGTGTTTGTTTTTTCCTATCTAATAGACAGGAAATAACAGACACCCAACTGACTTTTCAAACATTTGAATTTCCCCCGAATGAATGTTAACATAGACATTATGTTGACATATTAAATATTGACATTCACAGTCGGTATTGACATAATGTTGACGTGCCAACATGTACACACTGTGCATGTGGACATGTGTTTCAGCTGATTGTAACCCTAATCTTAAGTCTACCCTAGCCTAACCGCAGCCTAACCCCCATGGGTCACGCAGCCTGCCGATGGTGTCGCAGATGATTCGATGCTGCCTCCTGCTGCATTACCATATAAGTGCTATCGCTGCTGATTCCATGTAAGCAGCAGCAATAGCGACTTCATCCGCAGCTAAATCAGTCCCATTGTGGATGTTGACATTTTGAGTTTCTGAATGTCGACATAATAAATGCATACCACTTATTGCACTTGTTGATAAATAGACCCTATAGATTTTATTTGAGCTACGTTGCGCTATAGTGCATTTTAAAGGGACCATCCTTGTAGCCAAAATGGAAGGATGAATAAGAATCATTGATGTTAATAAGTTTTTTCTTCCACACTACCTCATGCCAAAATATATCAAGCACTTGCAGATTGCATCCCAGGTGCATAGTAATCACATAACAATACGTTCAGTGGCTACCTAATCTGACTTCCAGGATGCTCACTGTCATGTAGGTAGAAGGCCAGCTTTTCTCCTGCTGCCTGGCAAGATCATTTGTTTGAATTGAATGCTGAAGAGCACATCACGCAGGGAGGATTATTCTGTTTGGCAGATATATGGGACTGCTCTGCATTTACATGACCAGTGAACACAATCATTTGTAATATTAGACGATATTACAAAACTATTGCTTTGTTAATACTAACCTTCAGTACATTTATAAATTACGCAGCATAAAAAAATAAGAAGACACAAGTAGAAATGGTATATAAATATTACTGAGAAAACACATGGTGAAAGTTCCGAACTGGAGTACTCATTGGTCTCCTGTGCCCTGTAATTTATACTGCACAGGGATAATCCCAAAGGGAAAGAGTAGTAATAACAAAAGCCAACAACCTCATAACTTCGGTAAGGTTATCATAATGTCCCAATATTAAAGAGGGTCGGCGGTGCACCCCAGAGTCAGATATAATAGTCACAAACACAATGGAGAAAGAATAGAAGGCTCTTTGTTGGAGGCACTCAAGTCAGAAATGCGTTCATATTGTCAGGAAAAATTATTAAAACATAACCTTTATTAGGTATTGATTAAAAAATGATAAGCAAAGCACATGTTATACACTAATATATAGACAAAAGGGAGGGGAAAAATAATGGTGAGGGAAACACTGGATGAAAGCAGGAAAACCCCTGATTTACATATATTTGGTATTCATCCACAAATTTCTTTGACATTACACAATAAATGATTAACAAAGAAAAACCTGTCACAGTCTTATATTGTAATCAGCATGTGGCTCAGTAATCCATTGGCTCCAAATTGCCATAATATAAATATTTAAATGCGGTGACCCACAGCATGCTCACAGTAACATATCTAAAGTCAGTAATAGACCAATAGTTCACTTAAGAGTGTGAGGACTTGACTTCCGGTTCCGGCTCCCATGTGATCGGGAGCCTGGCGTGAGAGCTCCGTTGCTACCCCGGCCAGCACAGCAAGCAGCGCCGCGCTCGCGGACGCAAACCCGGCGGTTCCCGCAGCCTCGTGAGGGGAAGGTCTCCTCCACCATATGGAGAAGTTTCTCACCTCTCCCATGCCGGCAAACCAGCAAAGATCCCGCTCTGAGCAGCGCCGGGCAGAATCCAATATGGCCGCCGCACCGGACACACGGGAGGGTTCGCAGCTGGATGATGGGTCTCGGCCTGCCTCTCCTGACCCTGCAGCCCCAGTCTCATATGAGGATGTTGTAAAAGCTATCAAGGTAACGATGGGGCCCCTCATGGACACACACGCTACTAAGCTAACGCAGGTGGCACAGGACATTAAGTCTCAGATGAAACAGCTGTCCCAGAGGGTATTAGCCACGGAGCAAAGATTGGGGGAAGTGTTCCAAGATGTAGCAGAATTGAAAACAAATGCTGACACTATGCAGAAATCTTATTACCAAGTTATGAATAAATTAGACGACCTGGAGAACAGATCGAGGAGGTATAACCTCAGGGTCATGGGCCTAGCAGAATCTCTTAAAGGGCCAGACCTATACCATTTTCTACAGGTGTCTCTTCCGGAGTTGCTGGAAATTCAGGATACATGTGCAGACATGGTAGTGGAGAGGGCCCATCGTCTCGGACCGCCCAGGACGGGTCAGAACGCGAGGCCACGTGTGGTGATTTTTCGCTGTTTAAACTTTCTGCATAAAAAGGGTATTTGGTCTGCTTCCAGGAGACACAGGGCTCTTGCATGGGATGGTAGGGATATTCGTCTCTTTCAGGATTACTCTGCAGAAGTCTCCCGAGCCCGCAAGGATTTTTCCCAGATTTGTTCCTGCCTGGTTCAGGAGGGCAAGAAATGTGCACTGTTGTACCCTGCACGATTACGGCTCTTTGAAGGGGACTCATTTTGTGACTTTTCTAATGCGGCTGACGCAGCTGGCTAGCTGTCTGAAGGAAGAAAGTCGGGACATTCATCCTCTCCTGCTTCTTCACGTTCCACATCATAGGCCCTGAGCTGAGAGATACACGCGTTACTTGATGGAAGGCCTGGAGGTTCCGGATGGGACTGCTTGCATGCCTGCTATTTGTATGGTATCCATATGCGGGGGAAAAACTGCTTAAGTGATTCTCATCCAGTTTATAAGTACCAAACACCCTCTTTCCTTAATCTCAGTTTAGTTTGTTAAGTTGGGCTGGGGGGAAGCTGGGATTCTCATTTTCTCATTGAAAGTAGCTATTGACCGGGGTGTGCTAGGGGTAAGCACGCCATGATTGAAGTTAACATTACGGATTTCTAAATGGCTGGAAGTCCTTATTTCTTGGATGATGGAGGCGAGTTGCTGCCTCCTGTCCTGTTCTGCTTTTTTTTTCTATATGTTGTTACCCTCTCTGTGTCTTGTCTAGTCCCCCCTGTATGTTTGCTCAAGTAGCGTGGTGGGTAGAGCAGCGGTGGCTGGACCACCATTTCATTTATGTGCTCGTCATTACTTCACTGGGTTTATTTAGATTGGCTGCATGTCGTCTTTAACGATTAGCACATGGAATGTGGGGGGTATTAACTCCCCGGCTAAGAGGAAAAAAATTCTTATGTATCTGAACAAGCTCCGTATGGATATAGCTTTCCTGCAGGAAACGCATCTCCTTCCTCTAGAGATGGCCAAACTTAACACACTTCGGTGGTCAGTGTTGGCCTCGGCCCCATACTCCTCTAAGGCACGGGGGGTAGCCATATTGATTAGACAGTCTCTTTCTTATACTGTTCATTCTGTAAAGGTTGACCCGCAGGGTCGGTATATTATTGCAGACGTCACAGTAGACTGCACACGCCTATTGCTATGTAACATATATGCTCCGAATAATCGCCCCAAAGTGTTTTTTCTAGAAATGCTGAACAAACTGTATGGTCATATAGATTCCAACATTGTGTTAGGGGGGGATTTCAATGTGGTTTCGTCTCATGTTATGGATAGGAATGTGGCTTCCAGTCGGGGGCATAGTGACCCTAAAGTGGGTGTTAAATATATAACCCGCCGGCTGCAGGTGGTTGATGTGTGGAGGGCGTGCTATCCGCTAGAATGGGATTATACTTGCCTGTCAGCTGCATATGGTACGCTCTCCCGCATTGATTACTTGCTGTTGTCAGAACATATGTTCCCTAAGGTTATGGATGCTGGGATCGAAGCTATAAGTATTTCGGATCATGCCTTATGTTGGATTAAGCTGGCGGTGCAGGTGGATAAGGGTCCGGTGCGGCAGTGGCGGTTCCCGGCACATCTGGCTAATTCATTGAAATTTCGTAACATGTTGGAGGCGGCGTGGCTAGATTATAAGAGTAATAACGCAAGTTATGAGTCCGAGAAGCCTCTGACATTCTGGCAGGCATCTAAACCCGTCATGAGGGGTTATTATGTCTTACTGTGCACACAGGGATAGGCAATTAGACGGCTCAAACTTGGAAGCCCAGGCAAACTTAACGACTTCCTTTCAGAGGTTTAAGCATTCACCTACCCCAACTAATAGGGCTGATTATAATAACAAAAAGGCCGTTTTTGATAATATTCTGAATCACTTAGAAGCCAAGCACACTTGCTATAGGACTGCTTCTTTTCACAGATATGGTAATAAACCGGGTAAATTAATGTCCTTCTTATTGAAAGGGCGCCATTCTTCCTCAGTAATGAAATCCCTCCGCACTAGTGACGGTACTAGGGTCAGGTTTAATGCCAAAATAACGGAGGTGCTGAGCTCTTTTTATGCCCAACTGTACTCTCAGCCTCCTAGCAATCTGCCCAATAAAGAGGCCTTTTGGGCTAATATGAGTTTACCTCAGATGTCTGACAGCTAGGCCTCATCCCTTATGACACCCATCTCGGGGGAGGAGGTGGAGAGGGTGATTAAGGCACTGAAAACTGGAAAGGCGCCGGGACCGGACGGTCTCTCCAATGATTATTACAAAATCCTAATGCCCCATATCCGGGACACATTACAGGTATTTTTTAATGAATTACTCTCCGGTCGGGCCCTGCCTGGTTTCTTTAACTCTCCGTTCCTCAGGGTGTTGCCGAAGCCTGGCAGGGATCCGGAACTCCCGGAATCTTATAGGCCTATTTCCCTGCTTAATACGGACTATAAGCTGTTTACCAAGATATTAGCTGATAGGTTAAAACTTGCCCTCCATTGTCCACCCAGATTAGTTGGGATTCATTTGGGGCCGCCAGGCGGTTGTTAATACAGGTTGAGTATCCCTTATCCAAAATGGTTGGGACCAGAGGTATTTTGGATATGGGATTTTTCCGTATTTTGGAATAATTGCATACCATAATGAGATATCATGGTAATGGAACCTAAATCTAAGCACAGAATGCATTTATGTTACATATACACCTTATACACACAGCCTGAAGGTAATTTTAGCCAATATTTTTTATAATTTTGTGCATTAAACAAAGTGTGTCTAGAGTCACACAATTCATTTATGTTTCACATACACCTTATACACACAGCCTGAAGGTCATTTAATACAATATTTTTAATAACTTTGTGTATTAAACTAAGTTTATGTACATTGAGCCATCAGAAAACAAAGGTTTCACTATCTCACTCTCACTCAAAAAAGTCTGTATTTCGGAATATTCCGTATTTCGGAATATTTGGATATGGGATACTCAACCTGTATAAGAAAAGTCTTAACAGTAATGCAGAGGTTACAGTCTTCCTCAGATACGGGCACCAATGTAATCTTATCACTTGACGCCGAAAAGGCATTTTATATGGTGACTTGGGACCATTTATTTGATACCCTACATAGGTTCGGGGCCCCGTCAGCCTTTGTAGAAATGTTGGTCCGCCTATACACAGACCCAGCCACCCAGGTATTAGGCAATGGCTATATTTCTTCCCCCTTCTACATCCAGAGAGGCACCCGTCAGGGCTGCCCTCTATACCCTCTGCTATTCGCCCTGGCCCTGGAGCCACTGGCGATAGCCCTCCGTGGCGCGTCTTCCTTTAGAGGCATTTTGGTGGGCAGGCTGGAGGTTAAGATAGCGTTGTTTGCTGATGATATGTTGCTATTTATCGCTGACCCCAGCAGGTCGATAGGACCTATAGTCTCCATCATTGATGGCTTTGGATCCTTTGCGGGTTACAAGGTTAATCTTTCCAAATCGGAACTCATGCCTCTATCGGGAGATGCGTCCTCCTTCAATAGGCACCCAATATTGTCCCAGTTCCCTAGGACCCAGAGGGCTCTTAAGTATTTGGGGATAATGATACCCACATCACTGGAAATGCTGTATACAGTTAACGTTGCCCCGGTCCTGACGGCTGTCCGGGCTCTCCTAGACGGGTGGGTTAATTTGCCTTTGTCCTTGCTGGGAAGGGCCACGGTCCTTAAAAGTGTAGTGTTCCAGAAACTCTCAGATATTTTGCAGATGCTGCCATTACGCCTTACAAAAAAAGACTGTAGGTCTGTAAATTCCATGTTCTCTAAATTCTTATGGGGGGGGGGGACCAAAGATTTCTTATGCTAAACTTCAGATGCCAAGGGCGGAGGGGGGGCTGGGGATTCCAGACTTGGAAGCGTTTAGTAGAGCGGTGATGTTCCGCTATGTCACAGACTGGTTATGGCAGCGTTCTTGTTTTACCAATTACACATTGGAGGAGGAACTGTTTGCCCCCTTCTCTCCCAGCGCCCTCCATCACACCCCAAGGAACAAGCTGCCGGCATCACTTAAGACGAATATTATCCTTAAAGATACTCATGGAGCCTGGCACTATTCCAATTCTAAATTACATAGAAACCCGGCCTCCTCCCGTTACACAACTTTCTGGGGGAATCCCTGCTTCAGTCCTGGGCTGGAAAATGCTAACTTTAAGCAGTGGCGGGAACGGGGAATTTCGTCTATTAGACGTATTTGACCCTGGGGGAAGGCATATGCTCTCCTTTGAGGAATTAAAGTCCAGATATGGTATAGCAAACTCAAATTTTTATATGTACCTGCAAGCCCGACATTTTGTCATTACTATGGCTGTGTCAGGTCCGGGTGTTTTTGTGAATCCGTTAACCCGGGACCCACCACAGGTGTAGGTGCTGGGGTATGAAGAAAGCAGGGAGGACGAAGAAAGTTCCGTTTCATATATTTATTAAAAATAACAATTCAGTAAAGAATTAAATGACAAGTTGTTAATCATCATATTATACTGAAGTATTGCAGGAATGGCAGAAATAATATGCAGGATAAATCTCAAAGACAAATAAAAGAAATGTTCATGGAACTGTATATAAAACAAGCTGATGAATAAATGTTGAATTGTCCAAATATAAACAAGCTTTGATGCTGAACTGCAGAATGTGTTTAACTGGGTAATGCAGACATGAAGAAATAACTGTAAGGATTTGCAATGAAGTTTTGAGAGTTAACTGTGAGGCTGTGAAGAATTATCCTTGTTATGGTAACATAGAAAATAAAAGTACTGAATTGGGTTACTTGCGGGTTCCGGAGATCACTGTGAAAACTGTAGCAGATGACAAGGTGATGAACGGGTTAAATGCAGAGTAGAACAAATGAACAGCTGAGGGTAGTGGAATCCTCCAAACTTTGTATGGTTGAAAGCAGACAGACAAGGTAACCTCATGCAAGACTCTGGGAATTCAACTGTTTCCAGTAGGTGTGCAATTAACTGACAGCACAGCGGAGAGCCGGTGGATCTTTAGCAGTGAAGGCTGCAGACGGACCTCTGGGAACGGAGGCGATATCTGGACCATGGGAATCACACAGGAATGCACGGAGAGAGCTCAGAGCTAGAGCACAGCGTTGATACAACAAAGCACTGGCCCAGAGTAACATAATCCCAGCCTACTTAAAGGCAGCATAAGCACGGGATTGGCTTACACCTGCCCACAGGTGTTTTCATAAGTGCTCTGTATTACCTATTTGGTCTCCAACATGGCCACCTCCTATACAGCAGACACACCACAGTGCCTTAGGCCATTTGGTCCCCGCACTCCCAGTTCCCAGAATCTGCATTACCTGTGCCACTGATCACGCCGCGTCCCCACACGGGCGCACAGCACCGCGAGCAACCGCACTGGCAACGGACGAACCCCAGAACCCGCAGAAGTGAGAGACCGGTTCGTGACAGTACCCCCTCTTCTAAGGGTGGTCTCCGAACACCTTTGAACCTTATCAGGATTTTTGGAGAAGTATTTCTGTACCAGTCTTGGAGCATGAACATCTTCAGAAAAAACCCAGGATCTCTCCTCCGGACCGTAACCTTTCCAGTCGACCAAAAACTGTAAACATCCATATCGGGAGCGTGAATCCACAATCTCTTTAACTTCAAATTCCTCATCTTGCAAAGAGTGAACTTTAGGAGATTTGGACTGGGTAGTATGGAATTTATTGAGAATCAAAGGTTTCAATAAAGATGTATGAAAGGCGTTAGGAATTCTCAAAGACGGTGGCAACTTGACTTTGTATGACACAGGGTTGAGTACCTTTACAATGGGGAATGGACCAATAAACTTGGGAGCAAATTTCTTAGAAGGAACTTTGAACCTGAGATTGCGCGTAGAAATCCAAACTTGGTCTCCCACCTTGTAATTCGGTACAGCTTTACATTTTCTATCTGCAAAAGAATTAAAACGAGCGGAAGTTTTGACCAACGACTTACGCACACAACTCCAGATTCTAGATAGACGTTGAAGCTCTTGATCTGCTGCTGGAACCTCTAGGGCTGGCAATGGATGGAACTCTGGTACACGAGGATGAAAGCCGGAGTTAATATAAAAGGGCGTAGATTCTGAAGACGAATGGAAGAGATTATTATGAGCAAATTCTGCCAATGGAAGGTAGTCAACCCAGTCATCCTGTGAGGACGATATATATAGCCGGAGAAATGTTTCAAGGTCTTGGTTTACTCTCTCAGTTTGTCCATCTGTCTGAGGATGATATGCAGAAGAAAAATTCAACTTGACATTTAAAGATGAACAAAGCGACCTCCAGAACTTGGCGACAAACTGTGTTCCCCGATCAGAGATGATCTCTCGAGGAAGGCCATGCAACTTGAAGATTTCAGAGATGAACAATCTGGCTAGTAAAGGGGCTGACGGTAATCCAGTTAATGGAATGAAATGTGCCATTTTCGAAAATCGATCCACTATCACCCAAATGGTATTTCGCCCTTTTGATGGAGGTAGATCGGTCACGAAATCCATTGAGATATGAGTCCATGGTTGTTTGGGTATGGATAATGGATGTAATGAACCTGGTGGAGAACTTCTTGGACTCTTATGTTGGGCACATTTAGGACATGCTGCTATAAACTCTTGGACATCGGCTTTGAGACGTGGCCACCAATAAGACTGTTGAATAAATTTGAGAGTCTTTAGAACCCCAGGATGACCCATGAAGGAAGAGGAGTGAGCCCAGGTAAGCAGCCGTTTTCGAAGATTTGTTGCGACAAAGGTCTTGCCAGGCGGAGAAACTGGAGAGGTTCGAGTCATTAAAAAGGACGTAGGATTCACAATGGCTTGATTCGTGGTAGCATCATTTAATTCAGAAGAAGCAAAGGACCGAGAAAGGGCATCTGCCTTTTTGTTCTGAGACCCTGGACGATAGGTGAGCTTGAAATTGAATCGTGTGAAGAAAAGCGCCCATCTAGCTTGTCGTGGATTCAAGCACTGAGCTGACTGCAGATATAGAAGATTCTTATGATCAGTATAAACTGTAATGCGATGTTGTGCTCCTTCTAGAAGGTATCTCCACTCCTCAAATGCCAACTTGATGGCAAGTAATTCTTGCTCACCGATTGCATAATTACGTTTGGCCGGGAGGAACTTACGGGAGAAATATCCGCAGGGATGGACCTTTTTATCTTCAAAGACTTGTGACAACACAGCTCCTACTGCTTCTGTAGATGCATCCACTTCTAGTAGAAAGGGACGATTCAAATCAGGCTGTCGAAGAATGGGGGCTGACACAAAGGCTTGCTTTAAATCAGAGAAGGCTTTGATTGCTTCAGAAGGATTTGCTCCCTTGCGAGTTAGGGCTGTAATGGGAGCAGCTAATGTAGAATAATTCTTAATGAATCTCCTATAGAAATTAGCAAAGCCAAGAAATCGCTGAATCCCCTTGAGAGTTGTAGGAGTGGACCAATCTCGGATAACTTGTACCTTACCGGGATCCATACATAGCTCTGATCCAGAAATGATGTAACCAAGGAACGGTATGGAAGATACTTCAAAAGTGCACTTCTCTAACTTACAATAAAGTTGATTTTTCCTCAGACGTGTCAGTACCTCTTTAACTTGGTGACGGTGAGACTTTAGATCCTTAGAGAATATTAGGATATCATCCAGGTACACTACTAGACACTTGTAGAGAAGATCACGAAAAAGTTAATTCACATAGCTTTGAAAAACTGCCGGTGCATTACAAAGACCAAAAGGCATTACAAGGTATTCGTAATGCCCATCCCGGGTATTAAAAGCAGTCTTCCACTCGTCCCCTGCCCGGATGCGGATTAAATTGTAGGCCCCTCGGAGATCCAATTTTGTAAACACAGTAGCTCCCTTTACCCGATCAAATAATTCTGGAATTAAGGGTAATGGGTACTTGTTTTTCACAGTGATCTCATTGAGTCCACGGTAATCTATGCATGGTCGTAACCCACCGTCCTTCTTCTTAACGAAAAAGAATCCGGATCCTGCAGGTGAAGAAGATGGTCTGATAAATCCTTTGGTTAGATTTTCCTGTATATAATCAAACATAGCTTGCGTCTCTGGGATGGATAGCGGATAAATTCGTCCCCTAGGAGGGGTTTTGCCCGGGACCAGGACGATTGGGCAGTCCCATTCGCGATGAGGAGGTAGAGAGTCTGCTGCTTGTTTACTGAAAACATCCGCAAAGGATTGATACACCGGAGGTAGGTCGGGAAGGCTAATTGACCGGAGAGGTACAATTGAGGCTAAACAGTCCTTGGTACAAGATTTACCCCACGAAAGGACTTCCATGGTTTGCCAATTAAGTTGAGGATTATGTTTCTGCAGCCAAGGTAAACCAAGTATCACATCTTGAGAGGCTTTGGGAATCACGTAGAAGGAGATGTATTCGGAATGGAGCACACCAACTTTCATCTTGAGACATACGGTTCGATGAGTAATTATACCATCTGGAATTCGACTTCCATCCACTGCTGTAACAGCAACTGCTGCTTCCAGAGGCATGGTTTGAACTTTGGACCGTAAGACAAAGGCTGAGGAGATGAAGTTCTCGGCTGCCCCGGAATCTAGGAGAGCTGAAACTTTCACTGTAGAACTTGGAACTTTTAATTGAATAGACAAGGTCGGCTCTTTCCCAGAACATGATTCTAAAGTAACTCCTAGCTTAACCTCCCTTGAATAAGCTAGGAGCGAGAGTTTGCAGAATTTAACTAAGTGTTCGGAGGACCCACAGTACATGCAGAGGTTACCCTGTCGACGACGAAGTCGTTCCTCCTCTGTGAGGAGGAATCTTGTCGAGGCCTAGGATGATAACGTGGACTGGATCGCTCTGCCCTGGATTTCTCTAAACATCGCTCCCTGTAGCGTAGGTCAAGTTTGTTACAGAGAGAAATCAATTCATCCAGTTTAGTTGGCACATCCCGGATAGTTAAATCATCCTTGATTCTCTCTGAAAGTCCATTCCAAAACGCGGCGATCAGGGCCTCCTCATTCCAGTTTAACTCTGAAGGCAACGTGCGAAACTGAATAATATATTGACTGACAGGACGTAAACCTTGACGTAGACGGAGAATCTCCAAAGATGCTGAGGTGGTCCTGCCTGGTTCGTCAAAGATTCTCCGGAAGGATGATACGAACTCCTTGTAATTAGAGAGGATAGAATCACCTCTTTCCCATAATGGTGATGCCCACTCCAGAGCCTGACCGGAGAGGAGGGCAATAATATATGCAACCTTAGAACGAGCTGATGGGAAACTGGCGGACAACAGTTCGAACTGGATCTCGCATTGATTCAGGAATCCTCTGCAAAGTTTTGGAGTTCCGTCAAACTTACTCGGAGAGGGTAACTGCAAGCGGGACGTAGGCAGCGTCACAGGAGAAGCTGTAGTGGTAACTGGGACAACCGGAGTTGGAATCTGGACTTGAGATGTTTTAATAGCCGTATGAAGAGTCTCTAAACGGTCTGCCATAGTTTGCAAGAACTGCACTATTTGTGTCTGTATAGACTCCTGGTTTTCCAGACGGGAAAGGATATCTGACGTAGCACCGCCTCCTGCGAATTGGTCACTTGACGGATCCATGTGGCCAGTGCTTACTGTCAGGTCCGGGTGTTTTTGTGAATCCGTTAACCCGGGACCAACCACAGGTGTAGGTGCTGGGGTATGAAGAAAGCAGGGAGGACGAAGAAAGTTCCGTTTCATATATTTATTAAAAATAACAATTCAGTAAAGAATTAAAAGACAAGTTGTTAATCATCATATTATACTGAAGTATTGCAGGAATGGCAGAAATAATATGCAGGATAAATCTCAAAGACAAATAAAAGAAATGTTCATGGAACTGTATATAAAACAAGCTGATGAATAAATGTTGAATTGTCCAAATATAAACAAGCTTTGATGCTGAACTGCAGAATGTGTTTAACTGGGTAATGCAGACATGAAGAAATAACTGTAAGGATTTGCAATGAAGTTTTGAGAGTTAACTGTGAGGCTGTGAAGAATTATCCTTGTTATGGTAACATAGAAAATAAAAGTACTGAATTGGGTTACTTGCGGGTTCCGGAGATCACTGTGAAAACTGTAGCAGATGACAAGGTGATGAACGGGTTAAATGCAGAGTAGAACAAATGAACAGCTGAGGGTAGTGGAATCCTCCAAACTTTGTATGGTTGAAAGCAGACAGACAAGGTAACCTCATGCAAGACTCTGGGAATTCAACTGTTTCCAGTAGGTGTGCAATTAACTGACAGCACAGCGGAGAGCCGGTGGATCTTTAGCAGTGAAGGCTGCAGACGGACCTCTGGGAACGGAGGCGATATCTGGACCATGGGAATCACACAGGAATGCGCGGAGAGAGCTCAGAGCTAGAGCACAGCGTTGATACAACAAAGCACTGGCCCAGAGTAACATAATCCCAGCCTACTTAAAGGCAGCATAAGCACGGGATTGGCTTACACCTGCCCACAGGTGTTTTCATAAGTGCTCTGTATTACCTATTTGGTCTCCAACATGGCCACCTCCTATACAGCAGACACACCACAGTGCCTTAGGCCATTTGGTCCCCGCACTCCCAGTTCCCAGAATCTGCATTACCTGTGCCACTGATCACGCCGCGTCCCCACACGGGCGCACAGCACCGCGAGCAACCGCACTGGCAACGGACGAACCCCAGAACCCGCATAGGTGAGAGACCGGTTCGTGACAGGCTGTCCCTATGACCTTGCCAGACAAACAGGATCCGATAGCCACTCTCCTCACTCTCACGAATGCCTCTACTTATCGTTTATCTTATTATTATGACCATTTACGGGTGATACAGGCGGAAAAGCTATGGAAACGTACGGTTTCTAATTGGGAGGGGGATGTAATCCTGTCAGTATACATTTAAATATCTGCACTCGGCTCAGCTTCAGGAAGTGCATTTTAAGTTATTACACAGGGCTTACATAGCCCCACCCCAAAGAGTGCATATGATCCCGGATGGGAATAGTGAATGTTTAAAATGCCACATGTCAAGGGCCTCCTTTTTTCATTGTTTTTGGACATGTAGGAAGATTGCTACGTTTTGGAACAAAGTTATTGTATTTATTAATAGAACTCTCTCATTGGGGGTCGCCAGAGATCCCATAGCTTGTTTATGCAACTGTTTTGAGGGCTGGCCTCTTGGCCCGGATAGGAAGCGAGTTACGCCCATTCTCACGGTCATCCTCACGGTGGCTAACAAGGTTATTTTGAATCATTGGACGAAAAAGTCATCTCCCTCTTAATTAAATTAAAAAATGTTCTTTTACGGGTTCTCTACTTCGAGCGCCAAGCCACCTTGCCAGACATTGAGAGGGGAGTCGCTCGCTTTTACTCGAAATGGGAGCTTTACATTGACAGTCTAGACAATGATGAGCCAAATGTTTTATTCTTGAGACGGAGACAGCACATAAAAATTGCGAATATGGAAGCCCATGTTTTAAAGGTATCGAATGGAAACTGTTAGCATGTAGCAATGTGTTCCTATCAGTAGGCTTATTATAGAGTGTGGTCACCAATTTCTTGTCTTCAATGAAATTGTTGCGCAGAGAGTCACAGTGGATTTTTAGGTTGAAAACTATTGCACCTGGTGGCCTTAATGAGTATCTAGGGCTACATTGTTTTTTATGATATCAATAGTTTGTTAACACTATGTTAATTGGAATAGATGTGATTTATTAATACTAGTGTGTGATGTTACAGCCATGAAATATATAGAGCATGTAATGGGAAATGGTGATTGGAGAGTATTGACTGGAATCTTGTTCAACATGCTTAGTAACATATGTAATTGATATGATATAGATGATAATAACATCCTAAACAGTTTATATAAATCTTCTTATATGTGCAGTCAAGTGTATGTAACAGTGTTTCTCCATGTAATCGTCATGTCACTCATTGTTTTTAATGTTTTTGTTATACCTGCGGTAGCGTGGCAACAGATAGTAACGTTATCAGTAGGCGTCCCTGTTCCGGAACCCGTAGACCAGCGGCGTTCTTCACGTGGTATGGTGTCGGGTGTATTTAAGGTATTTAATATGCTTATCACATATCCTGATGACGTAGTAAAAGACTTTGAAACGTCGATCTCATCACCTGCCTTGTGTGGTTTTCTTTGATGCTTCGGGTGCCTCTGACAGCAGTGTATGTATGAGAGTACCTGTGCAAATCTGAGCGTCCACTGCAGATGTATAGAAGGTTTCCTTTCTAAGTGACCCTCCAGTACCTTGGTTTCCGAATTTTTGTACAAGTTATCTCACCACAAGGCCACACTGATTGTTCATCAGAAAGCCTCAGTGTTATATTGAAGTTTCCATCATGCATGTATGAACAAGTTTTGTCGCATTATACTGTTTGTATAAACTACTGTACTTCTCAGCTGCTTGAGAGACACCCCTAATGAAGTCTTTTGTATAAGACGAAACGCGTTGGGTTGTCTGTGTTGTGAAGCTATCTCCGAACCAACTATAAGGAGAAGGAGGAGATTGTTGTGATCCTTCAACATTTGTATTCAGTGCTAAGAGGCATACATCTTAAAGTGTGGAATAATATATCTCCTCTGTATTAATTTGAATATGTTTTTAATAAATGTTTTATGATGGAACATGTTATTACTTTTTTAAAAAGTATTAACCAATTAGGGGTTGGAATAGTGAGAGTTGATGCGACCCCCTGGCGCCAATTCTTCTATTGTTGTATATTCCTTATTTCCAGTCCCTTCTAACAGGGGACTTAGTTGAATCAGGCTGCCTATACCAAATAGTTTACGTACGTATTTATTCAGGGTGAAAGGTTTACAAATTAGCGCAAAGGGAGAGTATTTGTTTGAGATATAGATATAGATATATATATATATATATATATATATATATATCATGTGAAGAAGGCGGCACTCAGACAGACTCCATAATGCAGGTGATTAGGTCATTTATTTAGACCAGGAAGGCCGACATGTTTCGGGGTAACACCCCGTCCTCAGGGCCAAAGCAGCAAGTGAAGACAACATACAGAATGTTATACATATATAACAACACATCCATTAAACCTGAACATACTCACCTGTTCAACGGAGCCACCGCCAGCCACTCCGCTCAGCTATCTTCCGCATCGCAGGGTGATGACCTGTCGGGTGCGCCGGAAGAACAGGGGAGTATCCATGGCAACCACCGGAGCGTCCTTACGGGCGCAGCTGCAGCAGCCAAGCTGTGAGACAAAGAAAGTTGTCCATTAAAAAAGAAAAAACAATACAAAACAAATTAACAATTAAAAACACCATATACTGTAAGCATTGCTACTCGACTGGCCATCCTTTAAATACTAATAAACAAGGTTAGTACTGAACCTAAGTTCAAACCTAACTAAAGTCAGTATAATAAAGAGCAATCCCTTAAATGATCTAAGCCCTCCCAGGGTGATAGTATAGTTAAAGGAAACACTGAAGACTCATATTTTCATTTAAACCTCTAGGTGCAAGAGTACCCAAGGAAAAGATCCACCGTGTCTCTTTTTGTAGTAGGTGCCTAGCCCTATTCCCCCCCCTAGGTGTAATGGGTGCATGATCAATAAGGGTGGCCCGTATACTAGCCACCCCATGTTTGGCCTGTAAACAATGGCGTGCGAACGGTTGTTCACTAGTGTCTTTTTCAAATGCTTTCTTGATGGCACTGCGATGCAGTGCCATCCTTTCCCTAAATTGCCTAATGGTCTTGCCTACATAGGCAAGACCACACGGGCAAGTTAGAACATAAACCACATGTGTGGAGGTACAAGTAAGTCTGTGCATTATCCTTAACTTTTTCCCAGAATGAGGGTGATTAAAAGTCATGCCTGGGACAAGGGTATTACATGTAGCACATCCCAAACATTTGTAACATCCGTTCTTAGGTCTCAGGAAGTGCTTAGTTTGTAATTTTGTATTCTGAGAGATGTCTAACTTCATAATCTTATCCCCAATGTTGCTGCTACGTGTAAAACTAGGCAGCAATCGGGTATCCATTAAATCCGACAGGGCCTTATCAGTTTGGATAATGGGCCAAAGTTGTTTGGCCTTTTTAATGATTTTAGAGGAAGCTGTGGTGTACTTATTAACCCAAGGTAAGGCATTTTCATCTCGTCGTCTCACCCTGGTTTTTAATGTCTGGGCCCTGGTTAACTTCAAAACCTTATTTTTAGCTATCTCCAGTTCGCCCAGAGGGTAACCGCGCTTTGCAAACTTCTCTACCACAGTATTGAGTGCTGAAATAGTGTCCCCCGGGTCAGACGTGATACGCCTGACTCGTAAGAACTGTGAGTAGGGTAAACCCTTACGTAGTGACATAGGGTGAAAGCTGTGATAGTTGAGCAGACTGTTTCTATCGGTGGGCTTGATGTACATGGAGGTGGACAGCTTGTCCTCCACATGTCTAATCGTTACATCCAAGAAATTAATATAATTAGGATTAATAACGTATGTAAACTTCACTGGGTGATGACTAGAGTTGAATTGCTCCAGCACACTCATCAGTTTATCTTGTGGACCCTGCCATAGGACCAAAAGGTCATCTATGTAACGCCTGTAATACCACAAGCTTGTGGTTATTGCTGGGTCCATATGAAACATCTGCTTCTTGACAAAATACATAAATGCATTAGCGTACGATGGGGCCACTGCTGACCCCATCGCACAGCCTGCCACTTGAAGGTAGAAATGCCCATCATGGAAAAAGTAATTTCTATACAACACTTTGTTCAACAACTGTAAGAAAAGACTAATGTCAAGACCTGTATAGTTTTCATTATGATCTATCAAAAGTCTAACTGCCTCTACACCTGCATCATGGGGGATGCAGGTGTAGAGGCTAGTGACGTCTGCACTACATAGCAAAAGGTCATCAGGCACAGGGGTCAGTTGTTCCAATTGGACTAACAGGGTGGTCGTATCCTTTAAGTAAGAGGGCAGAGCCTGAATACAAGGATTTAAAAATTAGTCCAGATAGACCGATATGGGGTGATAGAGGGAACCCCTAGCTGATACAATCGGGTGCCCTGGAGGATCAGTTAAAGCTTTATGCACCTTCGGCACCACATAGAACAGTGGCGCGCTAGGAAACTCAACCGTAAGGGCTGTACACGTCTCAATAGAGATAACTTTTGCCTCACGGGCAGTAGCCAATATAGAATCAAGTTCATCCTTGTACTCCTTGGTAGGGTCCTTGGGTAATAGTTTATAGGTAGTCATATCCTTTAACTGGCGGTTACATTCATCAACATATTTGGTCAGGTCCTGTTAGGGTCTCCTGCTCTGTGCTGCCACGTCGTCATGGCAACCGGGAGACAAGTGCTAGCGGAGTAACCTGAGCGTAGCTGATACTCTGGTTCGGGTCTTTTGCTGTGCAGTGGTTACAGGCTCTGTGCACGGCAGGGGATCCGGTGCTGGTTTTTGTGCTCACAG